>NW_028291334.1:0-66192 GCF_041222555.1 Hakea prostrata
GACCCAGTGCTGAAACTCCCTCCAATACTTCAGGGTACAGGAGGGTCACTTAATATATGTAGCCTTACCCTTGCTTTCCACGGCTGCAAACTCTTTCCAAACTCAAAAACTGACCACTTGGTCACAATGGAGCAACTCACCCTTGCCCCAAGGCCCACCCTCAAATTGTAGAAACTAAGATCATGTCACAGTAACAGTAGACAAAATAAAAACAGGAAAACAAGTGCTGCAACAAACCTCATAGGTGACCAATAAAAGGAAGTCTAGTACCTGATCTCTTTGGCAATCGAATCCAAGATAAGAATCCAAAATGAGCAGAAACATGCCAGTACCAATGACAAAATTAGTAAATTGGAGCAGAATATTAATTCTTATATAACCAAAACAGGCTATCATATGGTCAAACCAGGTTCTAATCTAAGGCCTGCTCAAGTGAAGCACGGAAACGATACATAGGCTCCCGTAGCTTTTCCAGTAAAATATTGGAAGTATCTCCACTATAAGGATGTCAATGGACTTACTTGAAAGAATACAAGTAATAACCATGTCCTTAGGGAGCATAAGAATAAATTCCATCTAGAAAACATTTGTTTGCAGAAAAATATTCTACAAAATACAAAAGACTGTTGATATAGGTAAATTGGACCTTTGTATAAGCATAAGTATAATATGTAAGTGTGTAAATTTAGCCCAAAAACAGTATAATATCACAGATTTTAGCATCTGTTCTATTTCCTAATTGCCCTTCTCAATGAAGTTCAGACAACAAGATTCCGAAAATAGTGAAGTGGCCACTCCAGTTATGAAAAAAAGAAGAAAAGAAAAACACTATTTTGTGTCCTCTTCAATAAAGTATCAGACTAGAATAGAATGTTTAGGCCCCAAAGTTCACTTCCAATCTAGGTTGTTGATACTCCAGCAGATCCCCATTCAGATCCATATCTGGCAAAGAGTTTTGGACTGAGTCAAGATAGAATCCAAATTTATGACATTAAGCCAAAAGCTAATTGACAGCTATGCCAAAAGATTTAAAAAGGAAAAAAGAAAACCGAAAGATCAAAGTAGACTCTTCTGAACCTACCTTGGTAAAAAAGCTTGGAAAGGAAGAAGACATATGATAAAAATATCCAAATGAGATACATGGTTTGAAATGAGTTCCCCAGGTCTTTTAGGGTTCTTCAGATTCTTCATTGCTGATCATCTAAACCACTTAGGAAAAAAATGGTGGTTAGAGAAGAGACAGAGAAATTCTTATCAGACAAAAAATGTCAATGTCAATGTGAAGTCATTATCTACTAATCCAGAAAGTAAACTCATGACTGAAAACTAAACCTTGAAACACATAGATTCACCAAAATAATTAAAGAAATGCTTTTTTCTCCCTTGGTTAGGGCATTACAAATCTGGCTGATAGTTTAGGCCATTACAAAGAAAACAAATGGAGATCAAAGCCCCAAAATCTAACCCAAAGTTCATTCCTAATAAAAAGAAACACTCTTTAGGTGATTTATCTGCATTTCACTCACTCGCAATGATATGTCAGACATTCCACCCAAGAACTGATGAATTTTGAATTCACTTTGGCCTCGCCTTCATATAGCCCTCCTGGGAAATTCTTATATTTTTAGCGAGAAGAAAGTTCAGATCCCAAAAGTATACCTACAACCCTATTTTCTTCTAGGGTTAGTAAGTAATTTCATCCATCACATATTACACTTTTTCTTTCTTATTTCACAACACTTGTTTAACCCAAGCTTATATAACTAGATTTATCTGCCTTCTTCCATTTCCTTTAGTGGCTGATGTATCACACCCCCATTTTATTCCTAAAGCATCATCTTCTGTATAATAGGAAATTCACACCAATAAACATATACAGCATGCACAATAAACAATAATGTGCTAGTCAACCATAGTGTCAATGTGTCTGTTAAAACCCTAAGTGAGTGGAGATTATGAAAGGTAGAAAGTTATTAGCTGTTTCATGACCAAACTTAATCAACTATAGATAATTTTTATTTGAACTCGGAACAACTGGACCTCTAAAGCCAGAGGAACAATACGAGTTTCAGAGCATAAATCATCTAAAACTTGTTACCTGCCGGCTAATTTCTCCACCATATCAGCATTGAGACAAGATTCACTAATCCAGTAAAAACCAAAGGTGAAGAGCAATGCTCTAGAAAGAAACTTCCCAGCACGAACAATGACGGCCCTTCTCCACCCACTCAGATGAGCGGAATTTTCCTGTCCTTCTTCTCGATTCGGAACAGGAAAAGCGTACATATATGACAAATCAAGGAGTAGACTATGAGTATACTCATCCCAACAACCAAACGAATCGGAAAGAGTGTGAAAAGTGCGACTCCCAGCTTAATTTTTTCTGACAGAGGCAGTTCTCCTCTTCCCATCGTTCCGTAAACATCTCTTCTCACGTACGCAGCGTATTTCTTCTCGAGTTCCTGCAGACTCTCAGTAGAATGAGGAGAGAGAAAGAGTTCAATTTGGAATCCGAATTCAGCAACGGCCGCTGGTCCTTCCCAAATCACCGCCGCAAAGGCTCGTCTGGTTCATTCACTTCACGATCCTTCATGGAGACAACATCTTTCCGTTGCTTCTCCATTTTTTGATTCTTGAATACTCAAAATCTCAATTCGTAAACCTGAACGCCATCGCTTTTATAGACGAAGAGAAGCTTCGCCAGCTCCGAAGACCGAAAGAGACACGGATGAGATAGTTCAAGAAAGGCTGACGCTGACGCTGACGGTTCAAACTCCAAAGTCTTTTCTTTCGGGCGTCGATACTTATGAAGTCGACTTCCGAATGTGAGAAGACTTGGAAAAATTGTTCTCTTCAGATGATATCCAACGTTGGATCCGAACCTTTTTATTTGTGATGATGCTGAGAGGCTTTAGCTATCGTTAAATAGAATCCTTTTTCTTGACGCAACAAGACAGTTACCTTCGAGGATGACTGAGACCCAAACGGACCAAACGGTTGATAATTGACTGAACCCTAACCGGTTCGGCCAGCTCGGTATATTTTGGTCTTGATAGGTTCGGTTTTCTGACCCTACTATCGGGTTCAGGTTTGGGTTTGGGTATGAGTTTGAGTTTAGAGAAGACCTAATCCAACCCAACACATTGACACCATTACCAAATAGTAAACACTCTATGCGACAGAGTCCAGATCATCTCCAAGTCAGGGTTGGATTTTTATCCTCTACGATTCTCACATCTGCAATTTCATATAATTTTTATATAGAAGTATGACACGTGGCGATTAATTATCCAATGGTTAGCATTATAACCCATCTAAGGACTGAATATAATATATTTCAAAAATTGTCAATAAGGCCCAATCCCAGGAGAGAGGTCTTGGGGTCCCATTTGGCGGGATTTTTATTCTGATTTAGCCACGTCATCAACATTTAAATTAATGGTTAGAGTCAAACATGGGGAATTTATGTGTAAATATTAGTTTTTCTTTTTACATTTTAAATAATTAACTTTTATTAATTTACAAAACTATGTCCTTCCTTCACCCGATACCCAAAAACCTTTATCTCTCATTTTGTCTTCTCAGTTCTCACAGACACTGTTTGGCACGATTCTGATACACCTCCTAGTTCCACCTACCCACTTAGTCTTGTTGGTCGCGAAGAACCCTTCGACTTCTGCCATTAAAAACCTAATAGATCAAAACTTGAACAAGTAAAGAAAGGGTAGGTGTTTCTGTTACTGCCTTCTTCTTCTTTTTTCCGGTTTCAACCAAGAAGAAAAAGAGTGACAAAGCTTTTATTCGAGTAGTGTGAAAAGTACTCAAGCACCACCATTTTCATGCTTCGTAGCTCACAGCTTTGTGATAATGGTGGGAGAAGAAAATGAGAGAAAGAGGGTTTTTGGGTATCGGGTGAAGGAGAGACTTAGTTTTGTAAATTAATAAAAGTTAATTATTTAAAATGTAGAAAGAAAATTTAGTATTTACACATAAATCCCCCCATGTTTGAATCCCAACCATTAATTTAAATGTTGATGATGTGGCTAAATCTAAGCAGTCAGCAGCTCTGCCGCAAATAAAAATCCATTTGACGGCAACCCCGGGGGAGTTCGGAGCAGCTCCCCCTACGCTTCCTGATCACAAGTATCAGTGGGGCCCACGGTAAAAAACACTTTTTGAAAAAAATTAAAAAAAAAAGTTTTTTTCACCGTGGGGGACCCATCGGTATTTGTGGTCGACGGGAAAGATCCGGATTCACCCAGGGGGTGGCTCGGTTAGCAAAAGCCCAACGCACCACGTAGGAGGTCGGAGTTCGAATCCCCTCGGGACCAGGGGCGAAGCCCTGCCTATATTAATTATATAAAAAGCGCATTGAGGATGTAATTGTGGTGCGCGCAAGCTGGCCAATGAATCTCATTAAAAAAAAAAATTCCATTTGGCGGCACTAATTATTTAAAAAGCTCCCTTGAGGATGTAATGCGCGCAAGCTAGCCCGATGAACCTCATATCCAATATATATATATATATATATATATATATATATATATATATATATATATATATATATATATATATATATATATATATATATATATATATATATATGTAATGCTACAAAAGAAAGACTAATCGGCGATTAGAAGCTTCGAACAAAAGCCTCTTAGCTGAGCTACTTGATCCAGAGTTCCCGGTTTTTGTTCTTGATTGGCTCGCATTGTATACAAGTTGTGTTCCTCTGAGCCATGTATATATATATATATATATATTCAAAGATTAAGCATTAAAAAAAAAAGAGGAGAAACAAAATTGAGATAAATTCATTATATTCGATTATTAGTCAAGTTTTAATTGTGACTGTTGAATAATTAACGGTTAAATGTCAAAATCCTACATAGGAATTGCAAGGAGTTACAGGGGGTGGAAATTGCAAAGGATGTTAATCCATCGGGGTTGGATAACGATTTTTCATTATACATATTGTGTTAGGCCCATGTTTAAATATTAATAAAATATTTCAAAAGTGAGATCCCTTGTATTTAGATTTGGGCCCTACATGATATGTGTGATGAAACAACATTGAGGAAGCACTTTGACGAGGAAGTGACCTTAAGCGCTATGTAACGTAAATGTGCTTTTGGTGCAATAGTGACAACCTTTCATACAAAGGTAGTAAGGCCAAAAATGTATTAAATTCATCTGCAACGCACGCCAAAATTCTTTGAATTTAAGTTTGTCTCGGTGATTGGCAAACCAAAAACCCATGGGTGAAATCGAAGTTTACGAGATATTGCGATGTAGATTTTTTGGCCATATAATCCCAAAATTTAGCCGAACTTTTCAACCTAGCATCAACGTTAATGGCATTCTTCTATTCGCCTCTAGGTGCAATATGGACTAGTTGTTTGCTGATGAGGGATTTGCCCAAAGAGTAGTTTTTGTCGAGGAGTTGTTTACCTAGATGTATAGACGAAGAAGCGGGGTTCTTGGAACTCATCATCTAGTAGTATTGGTCGGTGGATTTCCACCAAGTGAGAACAAAAGGTTATGGTTGTAGAGTTTGGCTTGTTTGAGTTGTGGGAAAGGGACGGGATGAAAACGATGGCAGTAGCACATTGGGAAGGATTGAATTAACCGTATCAAAGGAGATTGACATAAATTTGGCCTGAAAGGAGAGAACCCTATATCGTCAGTTAAACAGTTAAACAATCATACATCACAGGGAAGTTGACGCAATTAAACAACCATATATTGCTGAAATTTCGGACCTTGATTCAATTCCAACCTTTGTTTTTTCATTTTCTTTTTTGGTTATTTTTATTTTTATTTTTAGCACAGTGGTGATAAGCTCCAATAATGTATTAGCTGTATTAAGTTATTGACTATTTAAGGGAATTTGGGAAGCTAATCAGTTACATAGTGCAGTTGATTGAACTACTCAACTTCTAGATGAAATCAAAATTAGTGGGTTCCAATTGGACTCCAAATGCTTGACGCGGTAGTAGTTGCAAACAATAATCATCACTATATGTTTAACCTTACTTCCTCCACTATTTTCGATGTTTTCTTTGATATTGAAGTACTTAAACAATGATTTTTTTGGTTGATTTGCTCTATGTATTCCTTAAGATGCGTAACTTGATTGATAACCCCTAGCTCAGAGGAAACCATTGTTGACAAACACGACATTTTGGTCCATTTTCATACCTTAGCTATAGACTTTTGTAGTCAATTTCAGCCTTGAATTCATACTTGTAACCAGCAAGTTGGGTGGTTTTCCAATTACTTCAGTCAAGTGAAGTGGAAAAATAGCGAAGAAGAAGCAGATGATTGATGAAGAACAAAAAGGCGACACTTTATGTGCTTAATCTTTTGGGATATATCGTTGAAATTCTTGTTAGTGAAATTTAAGCATGTCGATGACATGGATTGTTAAACAGCACTTCTTAGATTAAAAACAAGATCTTGGGATACATGTTGTACATCCCAGGAGGATAAAAGACCTAAGACTCTATAAGAACAAACCAAGGATATCACCAAAGGTTATGTAGCTTAACTTTTGAGACAGTTCAAGTGACAAAAGGCACAAGGTAAAAGGGCCAATGATTATGTGCAGTGTGGGAAGAAGGCCTTGTAACTTCATAGTTTGACCAAACTTCTTGAAAATAAATCTAAAGCGCATAATGTGAACATTATTGTTGATTATGAATTTAGATAAACCTCGTGGTGTGAGATGAAGAGTTTGAATATTTGTAGAGCTTGAATTATACACCTAAATATAACCAAAAATGCTATAAATTAGCCCAAAAGAAACGAACCTCAGCTATAGAAGAAAGAAAAAAAAAACACAACAACAAGTATATATTAAAAATAAGTGAAATATAACACATTGAAAATTGGATTATATTTTTTTATAAAATAGATAGAAATATCAAATATAGAGGAAAAATAATATTGATATAAACATATAATTATCCTATCTAAAATAAAATAAATGAGAAAATTGTATGAAGAAATAAAACACAAATATAGAATCAAACTAAAAAGAATAACAAAAAAATAAACGATAAAATAAATTGAGAAAGAGAAAGAGTATTAATTGTGGAGGTAGATTTTTTCCCAAATTTTCTTAACTAAATCGCATAGAAAGGGAAGAGAATAAATAGGAATCACAATACAAAATCAAATAAAGAAAATTGCACAAGACATAAAGAATCACAGAATAAAAAATCAAAGGAAAAAAAAAAATAAAGAAAGAAAAAGAAGAAGAAGAAAGAGAAAGAGTACTTAATTGTGGAGTAGATTTTTTCTAAATTTTCTCAACCCACGCTTATAGAAAAGGAATAGAATAAATAGGAAGAAAAGAGGAGATAGAAGATAGAAGAGAATAAATAGAGATTGAAGAGTTAGCTTCTAATTTGAAATGACATTTTGATTTTGGAATACTTAATAAGATTTTTTTTTCTTCTAAAATTTACTTTAACCCACGTTTACAGAAACACAAGAGAATAAATAGGAAGAAAAGATGAGAGAGAAAAGAGGGGAGAATAAATAGTGATTGAAAAATTAGTTTTTAATTAGGAATGACATTTATACCTATTATTTTACCTTAAAAAATTATTCTCAATATTTGGGGGCCAAATAGTGACATTTCACATGTGAGAAGAGAAAAAACTGAAAAAATTAAAGGGAATTAAGGGAATCGTATAAAATTTTAAAAAATCTTGGGGGCATGGCGCCGGGCCCTCGGATCCCATGAGAAAAAATGATATAAATTTAAAGAAATATAAGGGAATCGTATAAAATATATAAAAATCTTGGGGGCATATATCCCCTCTAAGTCCGCCCTGTTCTCATTATATCATGATATATTTTTTTTTTTTGAGATTATCTCATGATATATAATCCTTCTTCAATTTTACTAATTAATGTCAGTGAATTTTTTATTTTTTTTTCTTTTGAAGGTGTGGGGACCATGGGTTGGGTCAACATGAATTATTTATTTATTTCTTCTTTCTTCTTTTTATTTTTATTTTTTGGGTAGAAGGTTATGCTTCAAATATTTAAAGGTGAAAAACTATTAGCCACCCCTGATCTACATGAAATGAAAATTTCTAACAGTTTTTGTAGTCTAGAATTTACTGATTTATTTTTTTTGTAGAACACATATATTATTTTATAATAATGGATGTAAAAAATAAATATATATTAAGAAAGAGAGACAATAGACATGATTTTTTTTACACTGATTTATTTATATATATTGTGCATTATAATTCATTTAATGCCTTACATAAGCAAACATTTTTTTTTTCTTTTCCAATTAGATTGTGGGAAATTGAATTCTGAACGAATTCAAGTAATCTGTTTAATTAGGATTTGTAATTCTTTTGACTTTGAAGAGTAATGTTTCAAGTTTCAATTACCCTTCACTCACCATCTAAAGACGTGCATTTGTTAATTTTATATGGCCTTCACATCTTGTGAGTTTCACTTCTTTTAATTATTTCTATTTAGATAGATAGATAGGTCAGCACTTGTCATTTAAATGGATCATGTCAATTAAGATTAATTAAGACCCGTTCACCCAAAAAAAAAAAAAAGCAGATGCATGTTCTTGTTAGATGGCTATGCATACATGTTCTTGTTAGTAGTTTAACAATGATGTCTTGTTAGGATGCGTTTCTGTCATAATAATGGTAGTTTTTTTTTTTTATCTTTTCCTAATCATTCTATACATTAAATATAGCACATAGAGATTGAGTCTCTTGTTGAACAACCCATTTTATCCAGCTATTTCGTTTTGCTTGAAGAGCAAGTGTTCTTGTCCTTGCTAGAATTGTTTAGTCTTGGAATGCTGTTATTGTTGCTTGCTCTTTATTGTCAAGAATTTGGACCAAGAATAGTGTGTATTGTAAAGATCAGGGGGCATTTCTAGGTGACAAGATCATTTGTGGGATTTGCAGGTTGATGTATCAAATTCTATACTACACCTCCAATAGGGCTATAGAGGTGAGGTTGGTGCTTGCATTGGTAGTTTATAGGGTTATGCATGCATAGATCGAACTCGAAAGTCTACAACATGAGATCATTATCGACTTCTGTAGAATATATTATGCTTTCGATGGGATTATGTTAACAGGGCCAGTAGTTCATAGGACTAATAACTAATGTTTGCATGGGCCGAACTCGAAAGTGCACTACATGAAATCGATACCTGTTTTTATAAACTATTTTAGACCTCTAGTGAGGCTGGGGCCAGTGCTTGAGCTAGTAGTTTATTGGACAAATACGTGCATAGGTCAAACTCGAAAGTCCGAACATTGCCTTGGTGGGGTGCATGATCACCACAATTGCATCCCTCTATTCTACCAAAACAATAAGAAAAAAGCTGATGTAATTGGTTAGCCCAAAAATAAAAAATGCTGTAATTATCAAAGAGTGGAGCATTGATGGATGGAGTGTGAGAGAGTCATGGAGAACCGAGAGACTAGTGCAATAAGCAATTGTTAGAAGGTTATTGTTGGTTGTGTTTTGATTCGTTTCATTTCTTAGTCTCTGAACTCTGAAGGAAGAAAAGAAGACCAGCAATGAAGGAGCTCGATAAGAAGAAAAGAGGAGAAGATGCAACGGTAACCATCAATCTTACAGAGGACATCATCTTGGACATCCTTTTAAGGCTTCCGGTGAAGTCTCTTCTGAGGTTTAGGTGCGTATGCCAATCTTGGTGTGCTCAAATAGACCATCCTGACTTTGTTAAGATGCATCTCACCCGATCCATTGCAACAAATTACAACCTAAGCATCGTCTCAATAGAGCTAAATTTGGACGATAACGATGGCTTGAATGTCACTTCAGTTAACCTAGATGATTATGAACAAAGAGGAGGAGAAGAGGCGGTAGGAGTAGAATTTGATTATCCGATTGAATTCAGAGAAACCTTAGAAGTCACTTCTTGTAATGGCTTAGTATATATGTTTTACCACGAAGACGACGGAGCATATATGTTTCGCCACGACGTCTTAGAAGACACGATACCCGCATTCCTTTTTAATCCATCTACAAGAACACACATGGAGTTGCCCGATGCGTATGTAGAAACTGCCTATCAGGCTGGTTATGGATTTGGTTACGACCCTACCACCGACGATTACAAGCTGATAAGGGTTTTTATGAACCATTATGATGAATGCCTCTCCCACGTCATGCTGTATTCTCTTAGTAGCAACTCATGGAGAAGAATCGAGGACATTCCCTTATTTCACATCCAATACTGGGTTGGGGTTTTTACAAATTCTTCTTTTCACTGGGTGTCACGGGATAATGCGATTGTTGCTATTGACATTAAAGATGACAAGTTTAGGGAGGTGCCTATGCCTGATCTTGATCTGCCTGATCTTGATCTTGATCTTGATCCTGGGGAAGATGATAATCACTTTAACATGACCATCGGGGCTCTAGGAGAAACACTTCAACTCTGTATGCTCTGTAACTACTCCAAGGTCCGGATTGACTTTTGGGTGATGAAGGATTATGGGGTGAGGGACTCCTGGGAGAAACAGTTCTTCATCGAAGAACCATTGGTGTTAGGGTATTTAACAGTCATACCTATATGCTATTCAAAGAAGGGTGAAGTTCTACTCATGACAAGTCAATCTGAGTTTCGGTATTTTTCAGATATGGTGCTTTATGATCCCCATAAAGGAAGAGCATGTCTTATCGGGCATGTTGATGGGGTGGAGGGATATTGGTCATATTGCATTGAGAATCTCATATCACTTGAAACGAAATATGAAGCTAAGAAAAAAGAATGGGACGAATGGAGGTAATCCGGCTGAGTAGATTTTACACTTCAAGCTAATAAATTATGTCTAGAATTGTTTTCACATCATTGAATTGTGTTTTTACACTCTTGTTCTTATCAATTATGGTTTCTATCTCAGAAATTTCCGTCAATGATTATTCCATTCTTGCAACTGTCTAAAGTCGTAATAAAACCAATCAAAATTCAGGTGTCAGAATTCGAAATGTAGGAAATTTTGATTGAAGAAATGAACTTTAGTTTTAAGCTTAACGAATAATGCATTTGGTTGATGTGAATAGACTTATTTTTAATTTAACTGTCAATTATAATAACTTGAGATCTATCTATGTGAATCACATTTAAGTTAGTTGGATAAGAGTAATTAGGATTTAAGTTATTTAGAAAAGAGTTGAGCAGTGAGATTGCGAAAGGGCCTTTTGGAAATTTGTCATGTTTTCCTTGTTAGACTACATGTTACCGTCAAGAAGCTGTATTTATAAGAATTTGTTTGGAAAAAATTACTGCTATTACCCATAGTTTTTTAGATTATAAACGTACCCCTAACATTTCAGTTTTATCTGTTTAGTGATGATATTTTCACCTAAAATTCTTCAAAACTCAGAAATTCTTTCCTTCAACAGATCCTTTTTGGTTTATTTCTTTCTTTTTGTTTTCTGCCTCAATATTGGTATATACAATATGCATTGGGAGATACTAAAAATGGAGCTGACAAGGAAAAGAAAAAGGAAGAAACAGAGGTAATTTGATAGAGCAGATTTACACTTCAAGCTGCTACATCATGTTTAATTATAATATATATATTTTGTTAGTTTTCTGTTTACACTCTTGCACTTATCAATTATAGTTTCATGTAAACAAATTCTAGGAATTATATATATCCTTTATTTCAACAAGCTAAAGTCCTGATGGGATCAACCAAAATTTGGAACTGTTTACAGGAGTAGCTGAAGACATGAAAAATAGTTTCAGCTTAATATGTTTTCATTTGTCACAATACTAATACATTTGGGTGATGTGAAATTGTATTATTATTTATTTGTCAGTTCGAAGTACTTGAGATCATTCCTTTAATTAGACTGCTAATTAAAGCGCTTTTAGAAATTGTCTTGGTTTTCCTTGCTTTTCCAATGCTCTTTAGCCTGTGCTGAATTTTGTTAATTTGTTTCTCCTCAGCATTTATTTGCTCATCCTTCACTGTTAATGAATGTTGCTGCTTGCAATGGTAGCTTTATGAGATATTTTGGAATTTGGGAATAGAGTGATAGATGGACATCTTTCTCTGTTGTTGATGACATTTATATTTGGACTTATTTGATTCTTGGCATTAACCACTGAGGATGTTTAGGTAGATTATCATTACAAGCACGGCCTTAGGAATTTTTGTGATTGGTTCATATATATTGAAAAAGATTTGTTCAAAATGTTTATATCCCTCCAAGTGTGAAAAGAAATTTGAATATTTGGATTAGCATTCTTGGTTAGTAGATTTGAACATATCTTCTGGAAGTTGAGGTTTCATGATTTTGTTTTGATATAGTTATATTACAGTTCTTTATTGTGATGATATAGGTTACATGTTGATATGAAATCTTTGTTTTCAAGAATTATTGTGGTATCTATTTCTAGAGTATATTTATATTTTGACGAACATGTGCATGCAATAGAAAACCAAAGAATTGCCAAGGGTAATAAAATTATTTAGGAAATGGTGAGTGATGAGGAGATAAACCGGTAACTTTATTTCTCTTCTTCTTCTTCCCCTTTTTATTTTATTTTATTTTATTTTTGGAGATGGTTAAAGAAATTCATAACCAAACTTTGAAGAGGAAGAAAAGGAATGTGAACCAATTTGATTATGACCCTTTCCAGTAGGGGTTTGGATACTGGATGAGGATACACCCAATAGCTTACTAGAAGTCCATAAGGAGAGTTTCTTTGAAGCCTGGGAAATACTAAGACTGGTGATGCATTCCAAAGCTCCTCTATTCTTGGGTCCCACATTCTAGATCATACCTACCTATACAAGAGTGTGTTTGTGCCTCACTCTTTTGCATAGTACAATTAAAGACCTTGACCTGATAGAATCTAAATTACTAGAGAATTCTCTCTTTAATAGCGCTATTGATTGATCTGCTTTATTTTATCAAATTGCATCGTTATTTTTCATATCATAACGACTTACCATGCTTGTTATGCTTTTATTTATTTATTTATTATTATTAATTTTTTGGGTTCTAGGGTGTTAAAGGTCTAACTTGCTAGGCTCTTTGTACGCTCACCTCTTTGATGTGATGTTTCTCTCAGATTAGAGACCTATGAGGATGAGAACTACGAGGAGGTTGAGGAGGCTGACTTGCTGGACCCAAACAAGAAGAAACCGAGGGTAGACCCTGGGGAGGGCACATCTCTCATGGCTCAAGAAGAAGGGTATATTGCAGAATCTTCAGCCTTGCCAATTTTTGTTCCCCAATGGAACTTGACCGAGAAATCCTCAGTCATCAATGATCCTTTTGTGTCTCAAGTCTGGGCCACACTTGCCCAACTCCCCGTTGATCGTAAGGCTATGGCCGAGCTTGATGATAAGAAGTTTACTGATTCTGCTTTCTGGTATGCCCCTGAACTTTGTATATATTACCTTCTTGTATTTCTAATTCCCGATCGTACTAACTTTTTTTTATTTTTGGTGTAGTGCTGCGGCCGAGCTGCTCCCTTTATTTGTGGAGGCGATCAACCGTGCATCCTGTTCTTCTGCAGAGGCCTCCATGTGCTTGAATAGAATCTCTGAGCAGCATACTGAGATTGAAGGTCTTCATGACTCTGTGAAGAAGCTCATGGGCGAGGTGGATGACTTCAAGAAGGAGAATGATGCGCGAGTCCATATGGAGAATTTGATCCTAAAGGAAAGGAATGAAGCACAGTTAGAGGCCCAAAAGGCCAAAGTGGAAATTGCCCATGCTCGGGATGAAGCTGCCAGGGCCTGGGAGGAGGTTGCCACAGCTCAGGAGGAGGCCTGTAAATATGCCAAGGAGCATGCCAACCTCAAAAGGGAACTGAATCTACTACAGTTGGCTTGGGAGAACACTATTGAGAAGGCTAAGGCCCAAGCAATAGCTGAGTATCTAGAGAGTCTTGAGTTTGGGAAACTTGTAAGTAGCTATGACGTCAAAGCCTTCAAGCTGGGTCTAAAGGATGTATGGATGAAACTTCTCCGAGACTACCCAGATCTTGACACGTCAAAGTACGCCACTTGTTGTGACCCGACCATCTATGATGAGTTGGGATTGGAGAGACCAAGCTGGTTACCTCCAAAGGCTATCCCTGAGTTGGAGGTTGTTGGCAAGGAGAAAGATAAGGAAGAAGACAAAGTGGATGAGGTCAGTAAAGGATTCCAAGATGTGGCCAAAAATGGAGTCAAGGACGAGGCAACCCAAGAGAAGGAGACTAACACCTGAACAGAGGAGGTTCTTGAGGAAAGAGAGAGGCCACTCACTCGAGGCATTAGATATTTTGGGTAGTCTTCTGGAGCATTGGTGCATTGGAGTCTTGTTTCACTTGATACTAAAATTGGAGTTGATAAGGAAAAAGAACAAAGGGCAAAATTAATTTGACAAAAGTAGAATTATACTTCAAGCTACTGTATCATGTTTTTAATTTTGTTGTCATCTGTATTTGTGTTGCACTCTTTCACTTGTCAACTATAGTTTCATGTAGAACTTTTTTTTGATAAGTAAAATAATGTTTGCAAACCAACCGGGTTGAACCATGGTCGGTTTTGTTTATCCCCATCGGGATCAGAACGAGAGGTCAACCTGGAAGTGCCCTGAGCACGAAGGGACTCAACAGTTTTGGAATGAAATGTGTTCCCGCCAAATTCGAGATAGGCAATCGTACCTTAAAAGGAAATAGCAACTAACTCAAATTGTACAGCTACAAGATCCGGTCTCAAAATTCATATGATTTGTTCATGAATTTCTTCTTGTATGATCATCTTGAACTTAGTGTTTATATACTGAAGCTACTTTCAAGGATAAAAATTGAAGTTGTTGAGCACTCAATTGAAGTAAACAACTAAAAATTATGTTGCATTACAGTCAGATTAGGTTGGGTAGGAGCGGGTTGAAGTTTTTAAAACCCTATTCTTCACTTTAATCTTGAATATCCCAAATCCCAATCCTGTTAAATCAGGTTAGATTGAGGCAAGTTATTTACTCAACCCAATCTTAACCTTGATTCTTGACTCTAACTACAAACTCAATGAACCAAATCATAATTTCATATTACTCATTTTGGAAATGTCTCTTCCTCAGTTGTGAGTGTTCATTTTCTTTTGTTGTGAGTGTTCCTTCCATTCGTTGTTCCCTGGAGTTGCATTAGATTCAAAATCAATGGACTCATACTACGGTCACGGTAGAGGATGCCCTCCCCCAGGTACACACGCAGTCGGGAGAGGAAGGCATCATCCAGCCTATTCTAAATTGGTTTTATTGGATGTGGAAGGCTTTGACGTCGGTGATGAAGTGGAAAACACTGCAAAATCACTAGAGATAACACCTTAGCAGGGTTGATTTTGGATGGTAAACCATGCCGAAAGCAAGCATTGTTCGAGGGTTTGTTAAATGAATGACACATAGTGTAGCCGGGAGAGATAAAACGCATTTCTGGGGATCAATGCATGTTCCATTTTACACACCACCAAGACATGTTCAATGTCATTGAAGAATCAGCTTGGGGGTTGTTGGAAATCTACTGGTTTTGGAACCACGGGGGGAGGATCAATGCTAGAACTTCATATATGTTGATTTCTGGATTCAATTCCATAACATTCCCAACGATTTATTCAACTTGGAGTTTGGTTTTCAATTAGTTTCAAGATTGGGAGAATTAGGTCTGAGGATGCTTATTCAGGGCACCCAATTTGGGAACTGATGTGGATCAATTATACTTCTGGATCCGACTAAGCCTTCCCTCGTTTCCAGGACGATGAGTCTTGCAAGAAAGGTTAGATGCGGGCTGGCTTGTGTGCCGGGCAGCCACCTCCGATGGCAAAGTCAGATGACGAACATAGTGAGGTCTCGTGCAAAAGCTACACAAGATTATACTCAGAGTGTATTCGTTTGCTTACTGGAGGGGTATGTCTATGCTTTTATATTGTAAGTGTTACCTTTTATGTATTTGGTAGGTTAGCCCGACAAGGGCTATTGTTTCTCCTAGGATCATGCTTCCTTGTCGTTGGTCCCATTCAATCAGCTGCTGAGTTGACCTTCTATATCAAGGATGATTGCTATATATGTGGCGTATGTTACGCTTTTGGTCATGGATGATCGGCATCTTTCCCGATTAACTAGCATGTGGAGCCACATCCGGGTCAGACCCGGTCGGGTAGAATTCTTCCGTATCATAAGCCCCCTATCCCGGACATTGTTTACATCGTGCGGGATAGCAAGGAAGATTAAAAAAGGTGCAAGTCCTTATGGAAGGTGCAAGATGAATGGGATTGACCCAATTCAAATTATTACCTTAAAAAAGGTGTTACCTTAAAAAAGGTGCAAGTCCTTATGGAAGGCGCAAGATGAATGGGATTGTCCCGATTCAAATTATTACCTTAAAAAAGGTGTTACCTTAAAAAGGTGCAAGTCCTTATGGAAGGTGCAAGATGAATGGGATTGCCCAATTCAAATTATTACCTTAAAAAAGGTGTAAGTCCTTATGGAAGGCGCAAGATGAATGGGATTGACCGGATTCAATTTATAACCTTAAAAAATGTGTTACCTTAAAAAAGGTGTAAGTCCTTATGGAAGGCGCAAGATGAATGGGATTGACCCGATTCAAAATTCTCGATCTCAATGGTTACTTCATCGAAACGTTTTAGGAAATCCCAAATGGATTCATTCCGCCCTTGCCTTATAGCGAATAAGCTATCAGACGTCTTCTTGCTTCCGATTGCACTTCTAAACCGGGCTATGAATTTTCTGACAAGTTCCTTGAAATTATGGATGGATCCGGGTTGAAGACCACTAAACCACTTAATGGCCAGGCCCTTCAACGAGGCCAAGAACGTTCTGCAGAGTAGCTCATCTTCCCGAACTAGAACAATCATTCTTGACTTGAAATAACTGATATGCTCCTTCGGGCTCGTTTTTCCATCGAATGGAGTAAAGGTAGGCATAATGAAATTATGAGGAAGAGGTAAATTCATGATTTCATCTGAGAATGGTTCTCGATCAACCACGTCCAAATCCTCGTCGCGATCCCGATCCTCCAATTTGCGCTCGACCTCTGCCATCCTCTTCCGAAGGTTATTTTTCCTAACTCCATTACCGCCTGATTCAGCACTGTTTTCTTTTCTGGATTGAGTTCAAGCAACTGAGACCCTCGATCGGGTTGATTGAGGATGACTTTCTCCTTGGTGCTCCATTTCTTCCCGACGGCTTCTTTGACGATGGTCGGGACCAGCATGACTGGACCTCCGACCTTCGTCAGGTCTTCCTTTCAGGATCCTCCCTCTTGGCCGGGATCTTCTTGCATTTACGAAGGCTCTCAGTAGCCTTCCTGTCTGAGTGTTACGCCTTGGTCCTTGCTCAACTCTAACTTGATGGACCAAGCCCCGCAACACCCTTTGCATCTCGATCATTCCCTTGCGGAGCTCGTCCATATCTGCTGCCGTAGCATACCCCTGAGGGCCTCGGGATTTGCATTTCCCGTTTGGATTTTCAATGACCAGGTTCCCCTCGGGAGGATCTTGTTCCACTCGGGTTGAGTGGACTCCATCGTCTTGATGTGTTTGATTTTCGGGAATCTGATTCCCGCCAACATTCTCTATTCGGGAACGTCCATTATTTCCTCCTCGTCTTGGCATGACTTGAAGATTTTGTCGTTCCCACAGACGGCGCCAAACTGATGCGGATCAATTATACTTCTGGATCCAACTAAGCCTCCTCTCGTATCCGGGACGATGAGTCTTGCAAGAAAGGTTAGATGCGGGCCGGCTTGTGTGCCGGGCAGCCGCCTCCGATGGCAAAGTCAATTGACGAACAGAGTGAGGTCTTGTGCAAAAGCTACACAAGATTATACTTAGAGTGTATTTGTTTGCTTACCGGAGGGGTATGTCTATGCTTTTATATTGTAAGTGTTACCTTTTATGTATTTGGTAAGTTAGCCCGACAAGGGCTATTGTTTCTCCTAGGATCATGCTTCGTTGTCGTTGGGCCCATTCAATCAGCTGCTGAGTTGACCTTCTATATCAAGGATGATTGCTATATATGTGGCATATGTTACGCTTTTGGTCATGGATGATCGGCATCTTTCCCGATTAACTAGCATGTGGAGCCACATCCGGGTCAGACCCGGTCGGGTAGAAATCTTCCGTATCAGGAACCACTTTCAATTCTTTTGAATCAATGTAATGAGGTATGGGTCTAATGAACTGAACTGAGTAGTGTCTCTGCATTGTTCTCTTTGAATCAGTAAACTGATGAATGAATAGATGGATGAATAGTCCAGTTCTTTCTCTGTTATATTGTTTATTGCATGACTGTTGTTGTGTGTGAGAGCTTGAGTGGTTTGGCTGAGCAAAGGTAAGGGGTTGTATGATCGTATCACTGAATCTTGAATCTTAAAGCAGGGTGTTCTTCAACCTAGTAAGCTCCATATTTCTCTTTCTACTTCAAGCACAAGAAGAAAAAAACCCTGCAATTAACCCCATCTAATCATTCCAACCTGTTTGCTCTTTCTCTCTCTCTCTCCCTCTATACTTATTGCACAGGAGAAAAAAAACTCCAACTAAAAAGGGGGGAAAAAAAGGATAAAAAGTGGGTACAATGGTATTTTGCTTTTAGTCCAACCCTTTGTAAAAGGGTATAATGGTCTTTTCTCTCTACTACTAACCATTGTAACAAAATAGGCGACAACATGCTTTTGAAACTTAAAATGGGTGTCATTATATTAAGACTTCTTTTTGAGTGTTGGAACAATTTGCTCTTTTTTCTTTTTGATGAATCAGGTTATTAATATTTATAGTCTTCTATTTTTGGCATTAAATAGTGTGTCTATTTAGGTAAATTTTCTTCTCAAGCACTACCGAAGGGACTATATAAATGGTATAACATATAAATAGAATACAATTTGTTGGACACGTTTATATTCCATCAAAGTGTGGAAAGAACTTTGGATATCTAGATTAGTATTTCTGGTGAGTGGAAGTTATATAAGGTATGGTGAACATGTTTTAATATAATTATATGAGAAAATTGCTCTACCGTCTGAAAATGGAGGCCTTTAAACACTGACGTCGATCTTATTTTTTAAAAGCACATAGAATCCATTTCCATTAGGATAGTTAATTATACAATTGAACGACCGTTCTACTCTTACATTTACAAGTGTCTTGTATTACTTGAAGGACATTATATTCCTAACTTTACAAAAGATACCCATTGATATTGATGTCAATGTTGATGTTGATGTTTTGAAAGTTCTAGGTTCAGGTGTAGAGGACAACGTACATGGAAATCAAACAAAAAAACATCCCTTGAGAGACGACCAACAGCGATGCAAATTGGATGGAGTGATTGTCCATTTTGCTGAGTCAAAGACACCAACACTGAGGGTTGGTTAGCAGAGAGGAAGAAACCGATGTAGACTAGTTCTTTATTTTCTCCGTCCTTGATTGGAATTCCATGGCTTGTTTCAAACCCAAATCATTCAAGACCTCAAACTAGTAGATCTGTAGATTCTGTACCGAGAGGTTATAAGTGGATTTCTGAAGAAAAATTCAAGGGTAAATAGCTTCTTGAGAATGAAAAGTTCAGAGCTGGTGTGTTGCAGCAAAAGGTTAACTTGAAGCTGCCAGGAATCAACAAAATAATTTTACCTGAACAATCAATTTCCATCAGTGAACGAAATCCCTTCAATTATGACATGGACTAAGAAAGTAGGTAACCTGCTTCGTTCAATTACCTACAGACTTAGGAATTGAATCTAACAAATGCACTAGAATCTGTTGGAAATACATTACCACATGGGCAATCGTATAAGACAAATAAAGCAGAATTAAAAACTTATCTTGATTCAAATGGCATGAACAAACTCATTTCTGAAAGCTTTGTTATGTACATCCATCTCGATAAAGGAAAATTGATGGAGTTGAAACGTGCTGGTAATGGCAGTTTCCTTAAGGTATTTAAATGCCCGAATAGTGCACACGGGTCTGAATGCGTTTTCACCCACAAGATTAGTCAACCCCTCCATCATAGATGGTGCACCCTGTAATTGATGGACTAAGGGATTCGTAAAGCTACATTTACCAATTCGTTTTCTATGACACAATTTAAAGGAAATTAACGCTTCTCAAAAATAAGTTTTGCGCGATAATAAACAAAACATCTAAGAGACACCACCAAAGGTTGTCTCTCAAAGAACAAACCTCTTCTCTTAAGGCATGTTTGTTAGCAAAGACAACTATTGGCCATTTAGGTGTCCTTTAGGAAAAGACCCAACCTTTAAAAAAATAAATTGTTTGAATTTTCAAATAAAACTACGAAAATTACAACAATCCCCCTCAAAATTCAAAAAATTTGGGAAAACAAAACACTAAGCTGATGAACATATTAGACACAATAGAACACGTCGTTATAGGTGTCTTTCAGACTTGAACCTATACTAGGTCTAATGAACCTCGCTACAGAGTACGGGTGAAGTCAGATTTCTTGAACCTTTCCTCAGTGCGTAGCTGACAAGCTCATTAGCCATATCCTATCAGTCGACTTTACATGATAAACCCTTTTATAAAATTTATTCTTTTGGACATTTTTCTTCTAATAAAAGAGAACAAGCATGTTCCAAATCCCAGTCTCATGGATGTCCAAAGAATTCGCCTATATAATTCTCATTGGAAAGCGACCTTATTTCCTACATCCACTTAGGTTAGCCAGTGTGCACCACAATTAACACACCCCCACATTTTGTAGGTTTCGGCTAATTAAGAACCTCTTGCTCAACCTCTTTCCTTGTAGTGGTACTACTTTACGTTAATATTGGAATAAACGTAGTAGTACTCCTTAGGTCATCCCGTGACTTCGTTGTTTACCCTTTAAACCTAACTCTAGATTGAAACCTCTTCACATAGGTTGGGTGTCCATCACATGACCCTAGATAGGCTTTTATAGTTCATTCCTCCAAGTGACATCACATTAGTGATTTGAGGCTTGACACAACTTCTAGTCAAACTATTTCATTGACTCTATAGTGATAGTGCTATCTTATCAGCCTCACTAGACATTTGTCCCTTTCACCTGTAGATACATACTTCTAAGACTCAATGTCTTACTTTCTCTATTGATCACGTCATTTACCTTCAATATAAATGAATATTTCAATGATCATCATCATTATCTTTCATTTTTTCCTTTAGCCTTGTGGTTTTGGATTTGTTAAACTTATAAAGCCATACACTAAGTAGGAACTTATATAATCACTTATCAGCACATGTTTTTACATGCTATCGCTTGGGATTTCCAACCTTCTTACAAAGGCATATCTAGTTGGTGATATTTGGTAGAACTTTTATTCATTTTCCACCACAAGTCTATACTAGACCTGTAAATGGATAGCCGAAATCCGCCTCCGAATTCGCATTCGTATTCGTTTAAGGGTATCCGTATCCAAAAATTTTCTTACTGGAAAATATCCGTATCCGTCCGTTAAGTAACCGGATTCGGATTCGATAATTGTTTATCGGATCGGATAATATTTTTATCCGGATAGAGTAAAGTATTTAACATTTTTTCTTTAAAATATATGATAATCGGATTCGAATACCGGTAATCGGAATTTAGAAATTTATAATAAAAAATGTAAAAAAGTCACAATTATCAATCAATAATTGGATATTTTATCGGATCGGATTATTATCGGATATCCGATAAAGTTTCGGATTTCGATTCGGATGCCTTCTCTAAATTTTTGCCGAATTCGGATTCGGATTTGGATAACGGATTTGCTAATCGGATTTGGATTCAGATACTGGTGTATCCGAGCCGAATTCGGTCCGTTTACAGGCCTAGTCTATACATATCATTTTCAATTCAAGATGAACCCAAATGCATATGAAGCATATGCCATTTTTCATCTTCAATTCAAGATGGTTCCCAAATGCATATGAATCATATGTCATTTTTCCTTTTTCAAGTAAAATCAGTCACTATACTGAACTTGTCTCTTGAGAAGAGACACAACATGTAAAATATACACGTATTTTCATAATAAACATAAACCCCCACAATTTAGGTTTATCACATATAAAATTCAAGGGTCATATACCATTGTTAGGTCGTTTGAGGGTAAATCATAACCACATGATACATATAGAACTACATGTGTTGTACTTTAACCTTAATAGCCACCTAGGCCTCACCAACTTTGGATTTAACATAACCCAAACAAATTAGGTTCACTTGAAAGGTTGCAAGACATAAATGTTTGACATATTTGTTCCAAGTTATCATATGTTTTATGTAGATCATTATTCTCATTGTTTTCAAACTATCACAAAAGTATACAACCTTTCACAATGTACAGGCCACAAATTGATCCAAACCTTATAGGTACATTCAATGTTTGGTTGCCAACTGTTTTAATTTATAGAAACCAATAGTGTCCTATTAAGAGTCCCATTAAAACCTACTTTTTCCTTCTCTTAACAGTGGTCTCTCTTGATGACGACTAAGGGCAAACATGAAATTAAGAATCCATTTATTCAAGGATTATCATCATCGAGGATATTGAAATTAACCCTTTCTAGGAAATCAAATAAACCCACTTTGAATCCAAAGCAAACATATCAGTCCTCCCTCTCCCTCTTTAATTAGAGAGCCCCGGAAATCATGGGAGGTTGCCCAAAACTCTGAATAAAGACCTTTCAAACTCTTTCTAGGAGTCCATTGATAACCAACCTCAATGGTTATACCTGATCTGAAAACTTATTGAAGGCTCCATAATCTAGTTTCTTTCCTCTTAACAAGTTTTCAGATCAGACCAGGTAAAACCTTCATTAAGGACCATGGGTAACTCTGGATATTCAAACCAGAAGTCTTCTAGTTTATTACATGGCTTCAAATAATTCATAAACAATTGCTTGTATGGTAAGACAAGATGACACTGAGTCTATGTTTAAATGGGCCCAAACCCTGTAGCATCTTGAATGACTACTTTCCCTGATGCTAGATGCCATAGAGAACACACTTGGCTTCAAAATGGTCAGACGTTGAATTTCCTCAATACATTGACATGTCCATGAAGACTTACAGCTTGCTCCATGTCCAAATAAGACCATACTCGGATCCATCATCACTTCTTTTCTTATTAGGATTTTTCGTTTTACTCTCTTGAGAGTCCAGTCTAGTTTGATGATTATAAAAGAGTAAAAATCGTCTTCTCCTTCAAAACAGTGAATCAGTTCAGTGACACAACTGAAATTGGTACAAAATTCACAGAAAACATTAATTGCATTAAGTGACATCTTACTCGATGCCTGATATATGGATTTGTAACACCACTAACCAAGCAAGTAAACAATATTCAGTGGCATGCACAGGAGAAGAAAGACAAGGCTCCTTCTATGTACTTTTCTACATTAAGGAGATCGATAAACAATATAAGGGTTCTCTGGGGTAAAACGCATTAGAACCCCCACCTTCCAAAAATAAGGAAGAGCTAACCATGTCTATCATATAATAAATTCCACAAAAGAGTGAAGAACTTCCACATGCTAAAAATAGTAATTTAAGGAATGGAATGGAGAAAATACAAGCACCACCAAATCCTTAGAAAGCTTGACAACCGAGGTTCTCAACTCTCAAGGCTCTAAATAATCTCGGTTTCAAATTGTTAAGAGGACCATCCATCACAGAACTTGACACCAACTTAGTCATGCTTACTCAGGGAAACAACTAGAACCCCGACCCTATATTAGAGATAAAAGGCCGTTAAAAGGATTTGGAGAGGCTGACAAACATGAGAGTTTAGACTCCCTATCAATATTTCAGCGTCCGCAACTAAAACCCATATCTTTTATAATCTAGAAAATGATGCAGCATAGTGGATGAGTAGTCAGTCTTTACATGAAATGCTGAAGAGAACCCAGGAGGAGAACACAAACAGAAACTGCATGTATGGTGTGGAAAATGCTGTTTATGACCATGCCATGGACAGAGTAAGAGGAAAGAAAAACTGTTCTCTCTCAAGGTCACTTCTTATAGACAGGGAGAACCAGAGAAAGTTCAAAAGAAAGAAAGGCTAAAGATACCAACTTTCCATTGAACCACCCATGAAATCAAAATCTCTCGGAAGATTTTACGTTACAAACACAGGAACTCTTGTAGTCAAGGTTTAAGACTTCGAAGAGAATCAGACTATCAGAGATTCAAAGTATAAGAGAATTGAAACCCCCTCTTCTTACCATGAAAATAAAATATTTAGTAACTATAACTGATAGATAAGCCATTGCAGAACTATCAAGTTACAAACAAATGGTGATGAGACGAACACAAGCAATAGAACACTACTAATTAAACAAGAGCACCAATACTGTATACAACATTGCATGCCCTGAAAGTGGGACTTACAAGTTCTCTGGTACATACAGCACACTTCCCCGTGCAACATGAAGAAGCCGTGATCAGTACAGGATAAATTAGGGTGCAACCACTAATTCATCTTGTAAAAGTAATGCCTCTTTTCCGGACATTTAAATCCCAAAAATGGTCTCACTAGTCGGAAAACCCCAGCAAGCCTAAAATGCATCTGAATTTCAATAAACAGCAAATAATGAATAAAAAGTTTCTTGTTTCTAACACCACATGCTGAAAGCACAGACAGGGAATGTAGTTTCACCTGTCCTTTAACCCTACTTGCATCATCACTGTTTAAAGGGTTGTGATTATACACAAATCATTATTCGTTTTCATGTATGTAAAAGACTATACCACGGTTTGAACTTTGAATTTTAATGAGACAAAGTTGAAAGAAAACAATAAAATAGATAAAAACTATTAGAAAAGGAAAAAGTGGGATTCAGTAGGAAAAGAAAAAGGATTTAGTAAATCCACTTTAGCAACTCGTCTCTGTCTCGATCATTTTCCCTATGTCTCCGCTTCCGGAAGCGTTAACAACCTGAGACAAAGACCACACAGATGAAGGTGTGCATCGTCTGTTAAACTGTTTCAGAGACAAGAACCCAAAAAAGTATAGTTGCCCAACCACATCTTATACAAAGTTTTAAATACCTTAAACTTGTTGGAAATACATTACCACATGGGCAATCGTATAAGACAAATAAAGCAGAATTAAAAACTTATCTTGATTCAAATGGCATGAACAAACTCCTTTCCGAAAGCTTTGTTATATACATCCATCTTGATAAACAAAAATTGATGGAGTTGAAACATGCCAGTAACAATAGTTTCTTTAAGGTATTTAAACGCCCCAAATAGTGCACACGGGTCTGAATGCGTATTCACCCCCAAAATCAGTCAACCCTTCCATCATAGACGGTGCACCTCGTAATTGATGGACTAAGGGATCCGTAATTAAAGGAAACTAAAGCTTATCAAAAACAGGTTTTGCGCGATAATAAACAAAAGATCTCCCACCTTTATATAGAAGAGTAAGAGACACCACCAAAGGTTGTCTCTCAAAGAACAAACCTCTTCTCTTAAGGCATGTTTGTTAGCAAAGACACCTATTGGCCATTTAGGTGTCCTTTAGGAAAAGACCCAACCTTTAGAAAAATAAATTGTTTGAATTTTCAAATAAAACTACAACAATTACAACAGAAACAAATCCAAAGAGACATATCCAAAATGCAAAATAGGAGAAAATACTGAAGCAATAAAGCTCAGTTCAAATCCTTCTGCAAAAGAATGGAAACAAACACAATTGAATGGATTTGAATCACATTAGGACCAGGTACAAATATAGAGCTCTTAATGTGATCATGGACCCATATTCTCTCTTTGAGTGTTCTCCACTGGAGGCAGGGCTGAAGGAAGGCAAAGTATACAGCAGGAGATGGTTAGGTTTTAGAATGATGGTCAACGATTCATACATTTCTTTACACGAGATCGAGCCCCAAACAGCATTGTCATCTCATCAAGTTCGTAGAGAACAATCCATGAAAACCCAATTTCCTAATAGTTTGATTACAAGGAAGAAGAGTAGCAGTGATGTGTCCAAAAATTGTCCTACTGTCGGATGCCTTATGATTCCTGCAAAACGAACCTCAAACGTGGGCCGACTTAGTGGTCGGGAAGCCACCTCCAATGCTAAGTTAGTAGGAGCACCACCAACGAGCTCGACAAGTAGCCAGAGCTTAATTGTGAAATTCAATGGAAGGAAAACTATTCAATTACCTTTCCTTTGTGTTGTGCTTTAGTTTATATAGGGTTTACCTTCTCTTTTTTACCGTTGGATTTATTCACAAGTCTCATCTCTAGCCGTCTGATCGTAGGATTTTCCTCCATCAATCTGAGTTAGTTACGGTTTCCATATAGAACACGATCACCAATCCCGAGTTTGATGCGTTACATCTCCTTCTATAACCATTAGGTTCCTTGGTACTTACGATACCTTTGGATTTAATTCTTAAACCGGTCCTGACTAGGATAATTGAGCCGATCGTGGTCCAACCCTGTTGATTGTTATTTTTTTTTTATCACAAGCCCCCATACTTGGTATGTCCTTCTCAACCACGAACCATAGGTGTAGTAGGTGGAAGTTTAACGACCCTACGTCATCCAAATGTTATCCAAACGTCTCATTTATTGTCAGAAATGGTACGTCATCTTGAGCCGTATTTGCTTATTGCAAATCACTCCTTTAACTCCACGTGCTTGTTGGGAATAGGCACCATCATAACGCCCTTTTACTTGAACAATCTTCATCTTTCGACCATTAATCTTGGATTAATCTCGTTCGTTGGTTTCCAAGTCTCGAACCATTGCCTATTCTTTATCGTCAACCTAAATTAATCTCATACGTTCAAATCCATCCCTTGCCCTATTTAAGCCTTCCTTAGCCTTCATTCCACTTCTTCACTTTGCTTTTTTGCGAATTCGTCTGTTCCTGAGGATTCCAGGAGGCTTCAAGCAACCTTGTTCCCAATGCATTTCTCCAATCTTGTTCAACTCTATTCTCTCCTCTTTCTTTCACTTTTCACCCCTCTTTTTTGGTTTCCTGATCTCCAGTAGCTCAGGGTCCCCCCTCTCTTCTTTTTAGTTTATCTCCTAAGTTTCCTTCATTATGGGTAGTGGAAGAACATCCGAGGACGATTAGATTGATAGAATGGTTAAAGGGGACTATTCGGCTAATCAACCGAGCCCTTCGACCTTCGTAGAATTATTTGGTTATGGAATATTAGGATTGTCGATCGATGGTTAGGTCCTTCGGCCGAATCTTCTAATAGGGGGCCATTTGGAAACCAAATCGATGGTGAAGCTGCAACTTCACCCCTTGCCACTCGAAAGCATAAGGCTTTTTCCAAACCTGCTACTGGTAGCTCGCGACCATCAAAAAGACCTTCTCAAGGTCCCAGCTGTTTTGTTTCTCACGTTCGTCGTGCCAAACTTGATGATATCTCAGACCTTTTTTCCATTATGTTTACATATCTCCTTCAGGTCCCCAACTCTATCGAGAGGGTTAATTGAAATACTCCCAAAGAGTTTTTCGTATATATTGACACCATTAAAAGTGGTGTTAGGTTTTCCCTTCTTTTCTTCCTTCTTTTCTACCATTTTGAATCACCGTGACTTGTGTCCTGGTCTACTCCTCTCGAACAGCTAGCGTTATATTGTCGGCTTCCTGGGTTTGTGTTTTGAGTTGGGAATTTCTCTCTCTTTACTCCTCTTTTCACATTTTTATTATTTGAGTAAATTCCGGTTGGGTTTTCTTTTCCAAATGCCATCGCAATGAGTTGTGCTGGTTGGGGAGTATCATAGACGATGGTACTTACCCATCTAATAACAAGGGGTGGCGTCATCAGTTTCTGTTCTATCGGGTGTCTCCCAAAGACTTGAACTTCCTTGTTACCTAGAACAATCAGTGTTCTTATACCCAGGTTAATCGTCCCCTTCTTCTCTCTCCCTATGAGGACAACTTCATTCGAACAATAAAGTCCATGCATGCATCAGGAGATCCATGGACACGCCATGGAATACAAGGATGTACTTCGATGGTGGGTTCTTGCCCCTGGTGAGCCCCTTAGCGTTTAGCTTTATTTTCTTTTACCCTTGCTTCTCTGTTGTACTAATTCCTGTTAGTTCATTTTTGTGTTGTGCCTCTCAAATACAACCCCAAGGTTGTGAAGGCTCTTGCAAGCCAAGTGTTTGAAGCTGCCAAGGATAGGGTGGCTCGATCAAAGAAGAAGGAGCCAGAAGTAGAAGGCTTCGTCCTGAGGGGCTCAATCCCAAGCCCCCAAAGGGGTATTAAAGGTTCGTTAGGATCCAACAAAGTGGGATAAGGTTCCGATCGACATTGTCGAGTCAATCCAGGATGGCATCAACTTGGCAAAGAGGAGGCACGACCTCCTCGACGATGTTGCATTCAGAAAAGCAAGGGTCGAGTAGGGAGAGACATACATCCCCCTTGGAAGTTTACGGTGAGGGATAGGGTCTCTAGAGATCCCAAATTGGCTCTTGAGTGGGGCACTAGCGTTTGAATGCAAGTGGATAGAGAGATCTTGAATGCTATGCCCGATGAAGAGTTTGTAAGCTCTTCTATTAGGTAAGATTACTGATTTGGTTGTGCCTTTTTCTGCTTTATTTTGGGTCTTGTCGTTCTAACCTCTTGTTGATTTTAAGGTCCTTACCAGCGACTTCCACATGTAGATGGAGGCTTTATTAAGGGTTGGGTGTCTAAGCATTCGGTCGAAGTGCCATGACGAGGAGATAAGGTCAAAGGAGAAGGAAGTCTCTCACCTTTGGGAAGAGAGCTCATGTCACACCCCACCCAGCTGGATCCGGTCATACCCGAATACACGTGGGGGCGATACACCGCAAGATCTAGGTTCAGTGACAATTCCATACAGTACATGATAAAGTAAAGTTAAATGGATAGGAAATAAAGAAAGTTCAAGTATTTAATTATAAAGAATGAAAAAAAAAAAAAAAAAAAAAAAAACAAAAGGATTACAATTGTCCAAAACTTCCAATCAAAACTAAACACCAGAGTTCTAAGAAAAGAAAGAATGTTTAAAGTTTGCAACGGAAATAATCTAAGGAAAAGAAACTCCATAAGGGCAGTCCTGGCACGAACAGGAATCGTCATGTGCTTCCACTTCTTCTCCAATTTCGCCGCCCTAATAGCCACTTGACAAAGGATCCTCAACAAATGTGGGGTCCTCATAACTTGTAGAGCAATCTAAAGAACAAATAATAATAATAATAATAATAATAATAATAATAATAATAATAATAATAATAATAATAATAATAATAATAAAAATAATAAAAATAAATAAATAAATAAATAAATAAATAAAGGAATGAGTTCATAGAACTCAGTGAGGTAACTAAATAAACAGATGCATGGTGATGATATGAGGTTCCTAACTCTATAATGTAATCTCTAAGGTAGACATGTATTAAGTGTAAACACCAATCTTTTTGGACGGTCTTTGTCACTCTCCCTCAACAAGAGACATCTGTTGGGTTTTCTGCGGTTGTTGGGTGAAGTATTATCGAGACATGGTTGGGGATTAGGTCCCCACTCTCTCACATCACGATCTGGTGCGTGTCACAGATAATCCTAAGCCCAGTGCAAGGTTATACGATCTTGTACTACATATGGTCTGGATATCTCCCCTCATGCCTAGTGCTCTTTTGGTTCAATACCTTCCCACCTATGGATGGAATCCTCAACGGGAGGCATCTGTTGGATCCCATTCCTTAACCCAATGGTCATCCACACATAATGGACATAATGCTCTCCATGTCCTCTTATGGGGTGGTTACCGGTCTTGAGCGCCTAGGAACCCTTATCTATTATATGCAACGTTACCTCTCTATGATGATAGTGGGCCTGCTCGACATACAAGACCCAGCCACTAACATCACGGGTAAACCGGCTTCAATACCCCTACTGAAAGGGTAGTAGTACTCATGTGGACTCTTAGCCCAACACTACTAGACACTTATCCATCATGCATTTGAGTTTAATGCCACCACATAAGGTTACTAGGGTAATGGGCGGACCCACAACCGTAGTAGAAAATACAAGGTAAGGCGAATAATAGTATTCCTCCTCTTCCTTCACATATAGTTCCATACTACTCTCATAACAATAGTATTAGATTCAAAGGCAAAGAGCAACATCAAACCAAATAGCTTTACCTTCCTTTCACGCAAAGTCACACACAAGCATAATATGATAAACAAAAATTACAGCAATTTATATTAACAAAAGAAATTAAAATAGCAATAATTAATTAAATATAACATGGTTAGTTATTCCTCACATTTTAATCGAATTCTTTTCTCCAAAGATAAAAAAATTCCCTCCCACTAGAAGGTGATAAAAAGATAATTAAACCTAATCATGCAAGAGGATTACCAAAAATAAAGTAGAAGTTAATTTGGTTTTAGAAAAATATCGATCCCAAAATCTTCCCACAAAAACCCAAATAGAAAACTAGGTTCTAACTCGCCTTTTTAACATAAATCAGTTAAAAGTTATAATTTCTCCATCGATTCGAAGTTGAAACGAAACAAAACTTTGGAAAAGTCTAATTGGAAGTAAAAAGATCCTATGGGTGCCTTCAATTTAATCCAATTTGATCTAGATCAAATAGTCCCAAATTGGCTCTCCTAAATCACCCGTGGGCGACTTGGAGAGTCAAAATGCGAAAACCTTCACAAGGGATCGCACCACTATCTCTTATACAAAAGAATAACCCCAACAAGAGAATTCAAGAATTAACAATGAACCAAACATGCTCCCACTACCACAATCTCCACAAAGGTTATAAGAGAAGTACTCACAAAACTGTGTCTAAGAGAAGGATTTAAGAAATCTAATATTTCCTAAAGTTTCCGCAAAGATCTGAGTTACAAAGCACCTTCGAATGGATGGCAACCGCTCTTCTCCTTGGTTTCTCCTCTTCTCACAGCGTCAACTTCGTTCTAGCATAACAAAATGCATTTAGAGGTGGGTTAAAACATAAAATAGGGTTTTAAAACCCAAAATTCCGATTTTGCCCCGACACAAAAAATAGGGTGGGGGTTGGCCACCCGACCGGCCACTCTACCGGCCCTTGGTTGGGCCCCCCAAATGAACTCTGATTTTGGTGATTTTTGGTTTGATAGAAAGGTCTTTCAACGATCTTCTATTTGATATCTTAATCTTGTCAATCGAATCTCCATCATCAATCTATGGATGTGCCAAAATCGCCTTTTAACACCATCGTGATTAATTTTCTCTCTTATTTTAAACTCCATGAGAGTTATCAAATCATCACTAAGTTCATCCATGATCATTGGGTCCACTTTAGAAACTTTGGGCTCGACTCGAATGGCCCACAGTTGTTTCCACTCGAGGTCCTGAAACCATGGGTTAACGGGTTAGAAATCCAGGGGATTTCATAGCTCAAAACTTCGTAAAGCTGGGGAGGAGCTGATGGTAGCAACTGGGATAATTGGGGAGCTTCATCGGGAGGTGATCAGGCTTCAGGCAGCACTCACGGCTTCAGATGCCAAGGTTGAGAGTTAAATGAAGGAGTGGGATGAACTACAAAATCGTCCTATTGGTGCTGTTCCTTCTGAACCCAAACATCTTTCCTCTGAAGTTCAGAAGCCATGCATTTAGAATACCTGAACAACAAGCCTTTCACTGCCTTGATGGTCCATTACAACTCCATGACTTATCATGATGGTTAGAATGAGGGATGGAGGCCCATCCTACGACAGGACCCTTCATTCAACACCGAGGCCCATCAAGAGGATTGCCATAGTGAAGTATTTGGAGAGCTAAACCTGGAGTCCCCCCAATGGACTCTTGACAAGCTCAATCACGAACTAGTAGATCCAAATATCAAAGGCCACTTGAGCGATGAGCTCCTACTTCTCCTGAACCCGAGGCCGCTGAGGAGAATGCTTAAGATAACACTAATCTGCTTGCGTACGACTCAACCTAGACTCAAGGCCCCTACAAACACTACTGCCTAACATTAAATCCTTTCTTGATCATTTGTAATTTTTCCCTTTTTTTATTTCTTTTTTTTTTTTTTTTTTTTTGGGGGGGGGGGGGGGGGGGTAAGGGTTAGCCCCCTTTGGCCCTTAATATGAATATAAATTGTTTTTTCTAACTTTACGATCGCTCAAATGCTGGCAATACTATTACTTTAAATTAGCCCTTGTGAGCAATTGAAATCATTCAACCTGAGTGTTATAATATGCTTTATTTGAGTGAGTTGAAGCCATATCTTAGGAAATATTCTCAAATTTCCCTAAGTGTTAGAAAGTCTAGGTCATGGTGTACCGAAAGTCTTTCCTTAGAAAAATTCACAGATTTTTCTAAGTGTTAGAAGGTCTTAGTCTGACATATACTAAAATCTTTTCTTAGAAAAACTGACAGATTTTTCTAAGTGTTAGAAGGTCTTAGTCAGGTGTATACCAAAGCCTTTCCTTAGAAAAACTCACAGAGTTTTCTAAGTGTTAGAAGGTCTTGGTCGGGCATATACCGACGCCATTCCTTAGAAAAACTCACAAATTTTTCTAAGTGTTAGAAGGTCTTAGTCGGGCATATATTGAAGCCTTTGAATCCTTACATCACATGTCCCCCATTCAAAAGAGGTTCGGTGTGACGAAAAATTATTTTATTGAATACTAAGTCCAAATTGAATTACAAGATAAAGACTAAGGCTAAAATTTCCTCAAGTTTCGAGCATTCCATGATCGGTCTAGTTCTCGACCAATTTTTGCGCTTTGCAACCAATAAGCTCCCGAACCCACTTTCTTTACTATTATATATGATCCTTTCCATGAAGGATCTAATTTCTTCTCGTGTCGAGGGTCCGAAGCAACAATATTTCTTAGGACAATATCTCTCAGATGGTATTGTCGATGCCTTACTCGGGAATTGTAATATGACAAAATATTCCTATGATATTGTTGGATTCGGATCACTGCCATTTGCCCAAACCTCATCTAGGATTCCAGGTTGTCTAGTAGACCTACCTCATTCACCCTTTCTCCAAATTCTCTTTCTCTGAGAGTTTTGGCCATTACTTCTACTGGAGCTAAATCCTCTGACTCGTAAGTCAATTTGAATGGTGTTTTTCCAGTTGGAGTTCGAACAGTAGTTCTGTAGGCCCATAACACGTTCAGGAGTTCTTTAACCCATAAAGCCTTGTTCACTTCTAGCCATTTCTTGATTCCATCTAGCAGGGTTCGATTGGTTACTTCAACTTGCTCGTTACTTTGGGGGTATGTAATAGAAGACATTCAGTGCTTGATTATGTAAGTGCCACAGAACTGAGTGAACTGTGGATTATCAAATTGTGCCCCATGATCAGTTATGATATTCAAGAGGCCAACTCAGTGTATTATTGAGTCTAACACAAATTTCTCAATCCTTTTTCGATTATTATGATGAGTGGAATTGCGTCAACCCATTTTGTGAAGTAGTCAATGGCCACGACCAAGTATTTCCTTCCTCCAGAAGCCTTTGTGATTTTTCCTATTATATTAGTCCATCCCCCACATAGTGAACAGGATTGGGTCTAAGACGGATGTTAGAGGCATTGCTAGTCTTTTTGGTATAGTTGAATGTATTTGGCCGTTTTTGCAATGTCAAACATGTAACAACCCTTGTATTTCTAACCTGAGATCCATATTGCAGGTCCGATTACCTAAGGGTCAAGCCGGAATATGTTGTGAAGTATTCGGGTTAAAGTCCATGATCCATATCCTGATCCCATGGATCTAGATTCCACCGATGAAGAACCTGTCTTAATGGGGAATCGAAGAAGAACTTGTAGAAACCTTGATGGACTGGGAAAGTGGATCACCAGTCGGAGTCAAGTTGTGATTGAAGACGTCCAAAATCAAGGTAAGATTACCCCCAGATGTTGTTTAGGGTTAGAGTTGAGTTGGGGATCAAGCGAAGCACCCAAGTATTGAAAAGTACTAGGGGCATTTGCTTAAGGAAGTTGATTGATCAATCAATTGCCCCAAGCAATCGCCCATGCCTGCTTGCGGGAATTAAACCCTATTTTTCTCTAGTCCACTATAAACTTCGACCTTTTTACTCATTATTATATTTAGGATTACAGTTGTGGAAGGTTAGGAGTCAAAGAACACGTGGTGGAAGGTGAAAGAAGCATGATTTGAGAGGAAGATCCAATCCCTTGTCAGTTTAATAAATCTTTCGGAGTAAGTTGATCTCACAACCTCTATATCCTTTCCTCATCTCTATGAAAGGTATGGATTCATCCTCTTGATTGGTAGTGAGTTATTTGTGATGGTTCTATCCTTTCATCAGTAATTTTGGTCAGATCATGTTCGAAAACGGATCCTTGTATCTGAATAAAGGATCGATCTGATTAAAGGAGATGATGTGATTATTGAATCATTAGAATTCTAGGGTTTTGGTTTGTGCTTGTGAAGTAGGCTCTTTAAGGATGAAATTTGGATTTAGATCATCCCAAAATTAAATTAAAATTGGGAAATCAAAAGTCGGAATTTCAGATTTATAATGTTGTCTGGAATAGGGGCGGTAGCTTAGGGCAGTCGATTGCCCAACCAACCGCCATAAGCGACCGGCTGGGTCATAGTAGTCAATCAAGTTCAATTGTTTCTTTTCTTTGACTCTTGTCCTTAATGTATTTTTACAACCTTATTCTAGCTATAGCTATTCTCTGAAGTTCTCTAGACATTCTAATTGTGAGGTTCGGCTGCAATTACAATAGTTTTTACATTCCGACAGGTATGGACACATTCTTATATATATGATGAGATATGATCTATGATGAACTACCTGATTAATTGTATGCATCATTATTTTGATGAAATTATTCGTAGTTGAATATATATTGTGGATCATGTTAGGATGTATTTTAATTACTTTATGATGTTGAATGACTAATTATGAAAGGATAAGTTATGATGTGTTGTAACTATGGTAGAGGGTATCCATTGTTTTGGATATTAGGGGTTGTGGTATGGGACACTGCTTACTGATGCCCCTAGCACTATCATGGTTGCTGGATGACATACCTAAGAGGTCTAGAATGCATGGCTAGGTACCAACACATGCTACTACCCTTTCGGCAAGGGAATTGAAGTCGAATGACCTGTGATGACGGTGACATGACTTTGTTGCATCCTATAGTGGTAGTCAATCTGTGCAGAGATCTAGTGGTCCATTGTTGATCATGCATTGGTAGGATTGCATATGTTGGGCTCATTGACATCCAAGGAATGGTCGGGAGTTGTGAGGGGTCTTGAGAGAATCTGCCCTGACAATATGTGGATGACCATAGGGTTTGGGATTGGAGTCCAACAGTGGTAGCCAGTCCATGAGGGTTCTCATTCCTAGGTAGAGAAGGATACTAAACCGAGTTGGTTGGTGCCATAGGGGAAGGATTTGGACTACATGTAGTACATCATTGTATGACCTTACATTGGATTAGAAAGCCTGACATGCACTAGTACTCATAACAATGATTGTGGTGAGAGAGTGTTGACCCAAACCCCAGCCATGGTTGATTGACGAGGACTGAACCCCTTGCCCAGGATCCTAACAGAGGTAATCAGTCCGTGAGGGATTAGAGTGACTAGACCTACCCAGAGGAGGGCTGGTGTTATATCTTAAAGCATGTCTATCATTTAGAGACTTGCATAGTTAGATTTATAGCTGCATCCATATACTTGCATATCATTCTTTATATATATTGATTATCCTGATAAACTATCGATATGTATGTGAGATGTGTTTCCTCACTGAGTTCTTTAGAACTCGTTCCTTTTTGTATGTTGCATTATATTATACAGATAGGTATACTGAATCAGGAGAAATTCCATATGATTGGAATGACCCTTGTGAAGAGGTTATGGAGGCACCAATGGGAAACGGAGATGTATGTCATGAAGCGATCTGCGGATGCCTGGAGTGCGCCTATAGCACCCATTGATGGCAGGAGGAGGCAGATAGCTCGACATTTTGAGAAATCAGTGGAGGAAAGATGGATGGCTCCCTTCATTGCTAAATTTGAAGAAAAGACCATTGCCCTCTAGAGATCTAAAAGAATTAAACTAAATTAGTCTAACTTTTGCTTCTGTTGAACTCCACAAATTTTGGAACATATTAATTAATTAATCTTTTCCTTGATTATTCCTTTTGAGTATTGGACCCATGTTATTCTTTTTATTTAATTATTTGGATTAATTCTTGCTCTTAATTGTTATTGCATGCATTTACTATCATTCATAGTAAACTGTAGATCTTGTGACTGTGAATCGCACCCATAAGGTGTCAGGCGGGACCGATACCGGTGGGTTGGGTATGACAGAACATATTCCAGTGCATCTTCTTGCATCTTTGGCCAATACAACCAGAGTCTGAGAATTTTGTGTGCTAACGCTCGTCCTCCCATAAGAGCTCCGCATATACATTCGTGTACTTCTGTTAGTGCATTTTATGACCCCTCGGGTCCCAAGCATTTGAGTAACAGGACAGCATAAGATCTTCGATAGAGTTTTCCATTGAGGATAGTGAACTTTGCAGCTCGAAGCCTAATCAACCATGCTTCCTTCGCTTTGTTTGGCAATCGATTGTCTCGAAGGTACTCCGCAATCGGCTCCATCCAGCATCGCTCTTCTTTTACGTACATTATTTCCTTTGCCCTCGTGCTCGGGAGGTCAAGCTCTTTGATGTATACAGAGGGTTCAAGGGTTGTTACTTTCACATTTGCCAATTTTGATAGTTCATCTACCATTTCATTCTCCTTCCTCTAGATCTGAAAGATTTGGACCTCTTTGAATCCCTTCATTAATTCCTGTATCATTTCTTGATACTTTAACAACCGGTGTTCTTTTACCCCAAACTCGACTTGAACTTGATTAACCACTAACTGAGAATCGTTGTCAATGGTTATCTCTGGGATGGTGAGCGCCTTTGCCAATCAATGTCCTGCCAGAAAAGCTTCATACTCAGCTTCGTTGTTGCTTGCCTCAAACCCGAACTTCAGTGAGTACCTAATGAGGAAACCTCTAGGACTCTTCAGTAGGGTTCCATCTCCCCATCCTTGCTTGTTATTCTAACCATATACAAAAATATTCCACATTATCGGGCTTTTAGGTTCGGTAATTGTTGTTACTAGAGTTGTTTCAACAACAAAATAAGCCAAAGCCTGTGCTTTGATGGCTGTTCGGGGTTTAAAATCTACCTGGTATTCACTCGGCTCTACCAACTATGCTACCATCCATCCCGAAAGGTCTAGCTTGTGGAGTACTTTTTTCAAGGGAAAGTTTGTTAATACCTCAATTGGGTGATCCTAGAAGTAGGGCCTAAATTTCCTTGCAGCCATCATTGATGCTAGAGCTTGTTTCTTGATCTCTGAGAACCTGGTCTCTACATCAACAAGTACATGACTATATAGTATATTGGCAATTGTTTCTTTTCTTGTTCTAGAACTAGGACAACACTCACTGCCGAAGCTGAGAATGCTAAGTTGCTAACTACAACTGTAGTTTTGCACCCTTCTCTGGTTGCGAAAACAAGGATGGCTTCCGGAACATCTCCTTCAAGTTCTTGAACGCTTTCAAGCATTCCTCTGTCCATCGTGCTTCTTTATCACCCCTCAAGTCTTTCAATGCTTTGAAGAATAGAAAGCATCATTCTCCCGACTATGTTATAAATATGTTTAAGGTAGCTACTCATCTAGTTAGACACTGGACATCTCGAATGGTCTTTGGTGGCTCCATGACAATCAACGATTGAATCTTAATGAGGTTTACTACGATCCCTCTCTGTGAAACCACAAACCCCAGGAACTTTCCAAAAGATACTCCATACGCGCATTTCTCTGGGTTCAACTTCATATGATATTTCCTCAGTACACCAAAGACTTCTGCTAGGTCGAAGACAATATTTGAGTGCAGAAAGCTTTTTACGTGCATGTCATTAACGTAGGCCTCCATGTTTTGCCCAATCAAGTATTTGAAAATCTTGTTTACCGGTCTCTAGTAAGTCGCCCTTGCATTCTTGAGCTCGAACGGCATCACCTTGTAATAGAAGCTTTCTCGGTTGGTATGAATGTTGTGAACTTCTCATCTTCCTTGTTCATTAGAATATGGTTGTACCCTGAGCACACATCTATGAAACTCAAAGTCTCGTATCCTGCTATTGCATCAATGACGAGATCAATTCAGGGCAAAGGATAACAATCCCTCAGGCATGCTTTGTTCAAGTCAATGTAGTCGGTACACATTCGCCACTTGCCATTCTCCTTCTTAACCATAACAAGGTTAGTCAACCACGTTGGGCACTCAATCGGTTCAATGAATTCCGAACCCTTCAGTTTTTCCATTTCATTTTGTATGGCTTCATGCTTTTGTTTGGGCACTCAATCGGTTCAATCGGTCCGATTAAGAGAAAATCTTTCTTTTTTGAATAATTGGTTTGGCCTTCGGGTCGATCCAAAGCTTTTGTTTGGGTACGCTGTGATCTATCCCCAGCAATCTGCTGCCAACCACACAAACACATCCATGTTCTTTCGAAGAAACTCCTTTAACTTCTCCTTGAAAGCTTTTGGCTGCTCTGAACCAATAAAAGTTCATTTTTCCTCCTGGAAGGATCCAACTGGATCCTTTCCAACTTCTCTATAGGTTCTAGCCTTTGTCTCTTCATCTTATTCATCACGGATCTTGATCTGCATGGTGGTCGTCTTCCTCGATCTAGCTTTTCCTTCAGGTAAGAAGTACAACATTGTCTAGAATTTTTTTGATCGGAAGTTACTTTGTCCACTCCATTTTCGGTTGGGAACTTGATTTTCATGTGTTTGGTTTACAAGACTACTCCTAATTTGGTTAGAGATGGTCTTCTGATGATGACATTATAAGCAAGCAATTCCCAAACTACTAGGAAATTCACCTGAACAGTCCTCTCCTTTGGGTATGTCTCGACTATTAAATTCAATTACACTACTCCCTCTACCACAGTTGAGGATCCTGCAAAACCATACTAGTGGGTTGAAGTTAGTCTCATCAAATCTTCTTCCATCTTCAATTTATGATATGCCTCATAGGATAAAAGATCCGCCGAGGACCCCGTATCCACAAGACTCAGTGCACCTCCCGACGATCGATCTCCACTTTATCATGATGCGTCATCATTGGGAGTACACACTCCTTTTTCATCTTCTTCAGTGAACGTGATTTTTTTTCTAAGAGCTTGGTCTTTTTATTTTCTTGATTACTTCTCCCAATCTCACGAACTTTGACTTTGCCTTCAACTTTCTAAGGAATTTAAGCTCTGATTCTCCAAATATCATAAGGATTGGGGATCAGTTTGCCCCAACTATTTGTTTTCCTTTCTTTGGGTTGGAAGCTTCAAGTCTATGGTTTCTGCTACCCGACCTTTCTCTTCTTTTTTCACCAATTATATCCATTTCCCAATCATCTTCTTTGTGCTTTACATAACTTGCAAGATGCCCTTGGGATAGTAATCTCTCAATATCCACCTTTAAATGTCTACATTCATCGATGTAATGCCCGTAATCTCTCAGCAGTACTTGTTCATGTTTCTTTCTTAGGGTTTGGACACCATCTTGGGCGGCCATCTCAATATGTCTGATCCTTGATCTGCATCAAAATCTTTGACCATTGAGCATTCAAGGGAGTGTTTTTGGCATGATCGGGAAAATGTTGCCTGCAACCGGATCGTTCCTTGTTCCCTCAATCATTGTTGTGTCCTTTTGAACCTTGCCCCTTTTTGAAAGCCTTCTGCTCCTTGCTGGTTGCCTTCGCTTATCCTTGTCGGGCATCAAGAATTTATGTGACTTCTACCTGCTTCTAACATCTTTGAAAAACTTCAACATATGTAGTCTGCATGTCCTATAGCAACAACTCCAGAAGATGCCTATTGGAAAGTCCTGTAAAAAGGGCTATTTTTGCTACCTGTTCATTGAGATTCTCAATCTCCATTGTTGCCTTATCTCTACAGATTATCCCTAACGGACTCATTCTTTGCTTGCTTGACATTGAAGAGAGTCTCTTCGGTCTTCTTTGTTTGTATTCCACTTTGGAACCAACCAATGAATTTTCTGGCAAGCTCGTCGAAATCAGCTATCTTTCCAAGGGCAGGTTTAAGAACCACTTCTAGGCAGCTCCCGTCAGTGAGGACCCGAATACTCTACATAAGATTTCATCTAAATTCCTAGCAAACGCCATCATTTGCTAGTAATAACTTATATGGGTCATTGGGTCTCCATATCCATCAAATAGGGGAAAGGTCGGGAGCCTGAAGTATGAGAAATTTGTACCTGGCAATTGCATCAACGAATGGGTTTTTTTTGATGATCGAATACATATCATATGACTTCTTGCCCCTCATAAGTTGTCAAAGCTTCTAGTTTATATTTGTCAGTTTTTTATCGATATGAATAACTTTGGCATTCGGTGTTCACACGCTATCCCTATCTGAACGTTGGGACGTGGTAGAATGTGTCTGGAGGCCTCACTCGAGTTGGGTTAGGGTCCCCGTTTGACTGCCTTATGACCAATCCTGAACCTCGACGTCATCTCTCCATGGGAGCTCCTTGGTTCTTCTTATTCCCAAATGTTCACCTTCGGCCTCTTGTTGCCTTAAACTCCTTTCAGGGGGTTGTTGAAAATTTTGCCCCTCGGTCGGGTTCCTTTCTCTTAGTAGCAAATGTCCTCTTACTGGGAACACCTCCTTTCTGCTCTCCGAGCCTGCCTTCTTGTCTCTTTGTGATCAAGGATTCGGGTTCCTTGGAGCCCCCAAATGCCTTGCCATCATTCAGAGTAGAGGTTGCATCTCAAGGAATTGAACCTGCATTTGGTTCATCTGTTGTTGGTTTTGATTCATTTTCTCCTAAATGACTGGGATCTTCTGGATCTCTCCATTCTGCTCATTTAGGAGTCCTCCCCTGATCACTTCTTCTTCTTTGTGTTTTTCGATCTCTCGAGATGGGTCCTCTCCCAAGGAATAAGATTTCCACCTAAAGGAGGTGGCGAATCTGATTCTAATTCCTCTAAAGTGTTGATCTAGTATCTACCATGACTTTTAAACCGTTTCCCATATACAACACCAAATGATGTGTCCGAAAATTGTCCTACCATCGGAGGCCTTATGATTCCTGCAAAACGAACGTCAGACGTGAGCTTAATTGAAAGATTCAATGGAGGGAAATGATTCAATTACCTTTACTTTGTGTTTTACCTTATTTTATATAGGGTTTACCTCCTTATTTCAACTGTTGGATTTATTCACAAGTCTCATCTGTAGTCATTCGATCGTAGGGTTTTCCTCCCTCAATACGAGTTAGTTATAGTTTCCATATAGAACACGATCACCAACCCTAAGTTTGACGGGATGACATCTCCTTCTATAACCGTTGGGTTCCTTGGTGCTTACGATACCTCTGGATTTAATTCTTGAACCAGTCACAAGCAGGATAACTGAACCAACCGTGGTCCGACATGATTGATTGTTTTTTTTTTGGGCAAAAAAACAGATCTAATAAAAATCTCGATTGGATGTTCAACTTACGCTTGGGCCTACTTTTGTAAATTTGAAAATATTTTGTCTCTGATGGTAACATTTCAATTCATATATGCTCTTTACCTGCAACTGTTGGATCTTTCTGGTCCATGTGTAATAAAGAATCCAAAATTTAAGTGATCTTATATATAATTTAAGAGTAATTTTGAGATTTTGTTATATTAAAATTGATTTAATGGCTTTCAATAACGAATTGGATTAATGTGTCCAATGAAATGCCATCTTTGGGGTATCTTTTTTTTTCAAAGATAAAGTGGGGTGTTAATGTTTAAAGGGCTCGGTTTTGAGGTGCCAGAATAATTTGCTCTAATTATATTGCAGTGCTTTATTATGCATGGTTTAGCTTACAGATGCTGATGATATGAATGTCATTGTTTTTATGAATTCTTGTGGTATCTATTTCAATTAAGAAATGGTGAGGAGATAACCTGTATTTGTTTAGTAGGCAATATGAGGTAGCTCCCCTAAGCTTGGGTCCCCACAGTTTGGACCATAGCTATCTATTAGCGTGTGTTTATGCCTCTTTCTCTATGCTATAAGTCACAAGACATTGACCCAACCAGAATCTTAAAAAACTCAACAACTTCTTTCTCGGTAATTCTTTCTTTGATCTACCTAATCTTATTACATTGCATCCTTACTTTTCATATCATAAAGATATACTGTGTTTGTTCCTCCAAGTAAAATGGCTCATCCGGCTCATCGTCTAGGTAGTTCTATGTTTTTTCATCCTAATAAAATGGCTAATTGTCTTATTATAAGACATGGAGGATTCTCCTCTCATTATAGAAGCCAATTATCGAACACCCTTATGGCAGACTATAGGGGAAACTCAAACCAGGAAGAAGAAATCACGCTTGCTGCAAAGAACACGCTCATGGAGGAGTCACTTCAGCTCCACTGACTATTACTGTAACTTGGTGAAGATGAGGATGCAATGTTGGATGTCTCTATGATCGTAAAACCAGTGTTCTATCGTATATGTTACCTAGATTAAGCAAGAATTAACACGAGTATTTGATGACGGAGTTCGGCTCTTTCAAGCCTACGTCTCCGGGACTCTAGATAGAATCCAATCCACTATGACATTGAAAGATTACAGACATTTAATAAGAAAAGAGAGATATAGAGATAACCTAATTTCGGCAACCATTGGGGCTCAAGTTACCATCGAGTGATCCTCTCATGATGCTGATCAAAAGCCCTCTATCAAAGCTTCAAAGAACCCTCACGAATCCATCACCGAAGCAAGAAGAAGAGAGAATGACGCAGCCATTAACGAGCAAAGAAGATCCTCAGAGAAAACCCCAAATTGCAGAACCCCCAAATCCTGATTTTGCATATGACTTGAACCAAAGCCAAAACAACATATACAAAAACATGAACCAACCGGTTCAACCACAAATCACTTAAACAAGTGAAAAGTCCAGATTACCCCTAACAGTCTCCCTATCATGTGCTATGCTAAATCTATACACTGACTCAACAGAAAAATTCCCAGCTATGTCTGGTCCTCACCTTCAAGTATCCTTCATGTATGGATTGCCAACGAAAAGCTTTTGAATTGCTTGCAACAACTAAGATATAGGACATTTGATAATTTTTGTGGGATTCAATCATCATAAAGGCATTTTTAGTGATTACTTGAGGAATTCTGAGAAGCGAATTGCCATAAAAAAGCTAAGAACTCTTTTTGTTGATCGAGATGTTCTAATGTCAAAAGCTACCAGTGAAGGATCACATTATACATGACATGAATTGAGAAATAGCAATGTCCTCTACAACAACAATGGTGTTGTAGCGAGCGGAGACATGACAGAGACGATAGGAGTGAGTTCTTCTTGGTTGTGTGTGAAGGCTGAGTAAGAATGTTTGGGATTGATGCCCAGTCTAGTCAAATCTACTTGACCTAGGTAAGCCAGCTTGGTCTAAAGCACACAACTATTGTATATTTTTAAAATTAGAACCACCATTAATTACCAACAATATTGTGGGAAAATCGATAATAAATGATGATGATGATCATAATATCTGCCAACAATCTCATTTCCAAATACTTGTGCTTCCCTACGTTGATGTGTGCTGGGGTACATGCTGAGTTTCTAAATTGCAGTAACTGGAGGATCGGATTTTTTGGGATAACAAAATTCAAACTCTTTCACAGGGCCCTAAACAATGCAACTCCGCTGGAAGCATAGGCAATGGGTATTCTCCAAGGGATCAAGACAACAGAAGACTATAGAATCAAGCTAAAAAAAATTTAGTGTGCTGAACAAGCTATCAACTCCATCTCACAAGGAAAATGGAACCAAATTTGGGCTCTCAAACTACTCTCCACCTTGGCAGAGATCTCAACACATACCAAAGCCATTGAAATTTCTGCTTTGAAATCTCACTGATGTCATAATTGAACAAACATTCAAAAATACCAATTTTACCCTTACAAATTCATGTGTTTTTTATAATACCTGTTTTACCCTCAACTGTTCTCAGCTCTCATCATTGTCCTTCTCCTTCGGCTCCAGCAGAATCGAAGTTACTGTGCATAACAGAATCGGCGTGTGCAGTTTCAAGTTTCAACTGAGCGCAGTGTTATGAGTGAACTTACTTAGCTCCAGGTTTCACAACATTTTTGAAGACATCTACATACCTAGCCTCCCACGGAAATTTATCAGGTCCATTTCCTTATAGATGTGTCATATGTCCCAACATCACATCAAGTGGTTGAAAACTATTTTTAAGTCACATCAAATGAGTGATTGATGTAATTTATAAATAGATTTCAACCATTTGATGTGATGTTGGGACACACGGCACACATCTACAAGGTCCATTTACTTGTCAGAAATGGACCTGATATGAGTCATGCCTCCCACTCACTCGTGATCTCCGATTTGACGTTCGCATAAACGTCAATTGTCCTCGAAATCGTCGACAGCCCTGAAGATCTCGCGTAGCTTACCAGTCTCTTCACATTAAATAGTGATGCAATACTAAGTTAAATTCCTAAGTTTCTCTATATCAATCCTCCCTCCTCCAAACTTCATACCCTAATTGTCTTCACCATCTTGTTCACCTTCCATCAACAAATTGTCATTGGTGGAAGAAATGTCGTTTCTATCGAGGAGTAGGGGTTCTTGTAGATCTGATTCAAGGATAGATTTTGAAGCTGTGTATGGGTAATTAATCTCCAAAAAGTGGGATTTTGTCTTGACACTGAGGAGATGGACGGTGCAGGTTCATATTGGGTTTGGGGACTTCTTGTCTTTGCTGGTGACTCTGTTGTTGAGCTGCCATGTGTCAAAGGTGGTTGTTTATGCATCTTCTTCTACCTTGTCAGTTTCTCTCTATTTTTGCTTCTGCCCTTCTCATATCTGGCTTTGAAGTGACCCCTATTGTGAAATCACACTATGCTCTGCATTCCTCAGTTGAACGACTTGCTGCTATTGTAAAGGTAATATATGTAAGATTTGGTTGTAGTGGATGGGAAATGTAACAAATGAAGAAATTTCAGTTGGTAATTTCGTCAAATTCATGGGTTCTGGTCTAGTTTAAGTCACAGGAGTTATTAAGACTAACCCTCAATAGCAAAAATGGTTGAATGATTTCATATGAGAGAACCTCAAATATATAGGCAGCATACATCTCATGCTTATAGGTAACTATGAACAATAAAATGAAGACTTAATAAAATGTATTGAAAGGTTTCAATAGAGAAACTAGTCAAGCCAAATTAGGATACTGATGAAATGGAAGGATGAGATGGAATGGAAAGAATTTGAATGGGAGGAAGGATGAATGGAAAGAATTCAAATGGGAGGAGGACATAATATAGAAATAATTCTAATTAGAGACAACCAGGAAAAGGATGAAAAATCATCCTTATCATGCCTAATAGTCCCCTCAAGTTGGAGAGTGAATGTTAAGAACTTCCAACTTGCCTCTTTGACTAAGAAACAAATATTTCCCCAGGGCTTTGGTGAAAATGTGAGCAACTTGGGCAGCACCAGTGGTGGAGGTGGGTTTAATGAGACCATGTTGAACTTGATCACGAACCACATGACAACCAATCTTGATGTGCTTGGTGCGCTCATAAAAGATTGGGTTGACAGCTATATGTAAAGCAACTTGATTGTCACAAAATAAAGGTATTAATCGAAGGACCTTGACACCAAGTTTTTGAGCAATGTAACTAACCACATGAGTTCACAAGTGGTGATGGCCATAACACGATATTCAGCCTCAGCTGATGAGCTGGACATAGTGGCTTGTTTTTTAGATTTTCAAGATAAAGGGTTAGAACCAAGAAATACACAATATCCAGTAGTAGATTGTCGAGTCATAGTACAACTTGCCCAATCTGAGTCAGAATAAGCACGAAAAGATAACTCACTGTCAATGGATAGAAGAATCCCTTGTCCTAGAGTGCCATAGAGGTAACATAGTAAATGATTAGCAACATCCATATGAGGTTTACGAGGCTCATTTACAAATTAACTAACAACATTCACAGTGTGAACAATATCTGGGTGAGTAATTGTGAAATAAATAAGTCGGCCCAATAACCAACGATATGGTGTTGGATCAGGTAAGGGCTCACCATCAAAAGTAGTAAACTTGAGGTGTTGTTCCATTGGAAATTGAGTTCAATTAACACATGTAAAACCAACATCAGTTAAGATGTCCAATGTGTATTTTCGTTTGTGATGAAAAAACATTTCTTGGAACATGCCACCTTAGACCAATGAAATATTTAAGCAAACCAAGATCGTTAGTCTAGAAATGTTGCTAAAGAAGTGATTTTAAGTTGGAAAACATAGTTGTGTCAGACCCAAAAAATTAAAATGTCATCAACATAAAGAAACACAAAGGTGGATGAAGACTCTGTAGGTAGAAAAAATAGAGAGTAAGTTTCCTTAGATTGTGTATATCTACGAACAATAAGGGAACTAGAAAGCTTGGAAAACCAATTATGGGATGCTTGCTAAAGCCCATATGGTGATTTCTGCAAACGACAAACCAATTTCTCCTGCTTTTGATCATAACCAAGCAGAAGAGTCATATATAGCTCTTCATCATGATTGCCATGGAGAAAGGCATTGTTGACATCCAATTTATGCAAGGACCGTCCTTTGATAGCAACAATGACAAGAAGTGTTCTAACAATAACCAACTTAGCAATTGGGGTAAATGTCTCATGCAAATCAACCCTCTTAATTTGAGTATAACCATTTGCCACCATACGTGCTTTATAATGCATAATTGACCCATCTAAATGCCGTTTGATTTTATAAACCCATTTACAACCTATGAATTTCTTGATTGGAGGAAAAGGTACAAGAGACCAAGTCTTGTTAAGTTTAAGAGTTGCAATTTCACCATCCATTGCTTCCTTCCAATCAAGTGAAAAAATAGCCTTAACAAAGCTTGTAGGTTCAATTATAGCATTTAGGGCCTTAAGATACCTGAAATGAGGTGAGGATAATCTATGATTGGATAAAAAATAATTAGTAGGGGTGAGAGTACATGTGCATAAAGGAGGAGCTTGGGCGTCCATGGCGTAATAATGATAGTCTTTAAGATGCGGTGGTAGTCAATGAACCCGAGATGGGCAAGAGATGGTAGTGGATGGGAGGTTGGGTGAAGGAGGTTTTTCAACCGATTGGGAGAGGTTGTGGTTGATAAGGTAGATTAGACAAGATGGATGAACTATCAATATCTGAAGCTGCAATGGGTAAAACAGACAATAATGGGGATGGCAATTTTGAAAAATGAAAAGAAGTTTCAACAAATACGACACCATGACTAATGTAAACCTTATGTGTTTGTAAATCATAAATCATATATCCTTTTTGTGTGTATGGATAACCAATAAAAACATCTGGAGATGCTCGGGGATCAAATTTATGACGAATGATGAATGATTATGATCATAACAAAAGCATCCAAAAGTTCGATGATGAGAATATGAAGAGCCAAATAAAACTGGAAGTGGTGACTTACCAAGTTGCAGCGGTGCGGGTAAATGATTAATTGGGTAAGCAACTGTCAAAACACAAGGACCCCATAACTTATGAGGTAGACTTGCTTGAAAGGATAGAGTACGAGCCATATTAAGCGGTATCTGTGTTCAACAACCCCATTTTGTTGGGGTGTATCAATGCAACTATGCTGATGAATAATATCATGGGCTGTAAAAAAGTCATTTGAATGGTAATTAAAAAATTCATGAGCATTATCAATTCAAAGTTGTTTAATTTGGTATCTAAATAGGGTTTTGATCACAACAAAAAATCCCCTTAATTGGGACCAAGCATCAGATTTATGATTTAACAAAAACACATCGTGAAAAATCTTCTACAATAGTTAAAAAAATATTTGCACAAAAAATTGAGGGAATGAAGGTTCCCATATGTCAATGTATCAATTCAAAATAAAAGGTGATAGAAATTGTACTAAATGGAAAAGGAAGTCGAGTTTGCTTAGCTAAAGGACAAATATAGCAACGCAATTTTTATGAAAAGAAATATTTTGGATCCAAACATGCAACATAACTAGAAACTCTTAAAGATGGATGGCCTAAACAAAAATGCCAAAGGTCCTTGGTGGGAAAAACTACAATAACAACGGGATAATCCAACTCCAAATAATAAAGTCCATTTTACGCCTTACCCAGCCCAATCCTCTCCTTCATGTGTCGGTCCTATATCACACAATGATTCGGATAGAAAGTTAGGAAACAATGAAGTTGTTGGGTAAATTGGATAACATATAACGAATTAGAACCAAAGAAAAGAACATATAATACGTCCATGAGAGGTAAAGTGGGTATGGGGCAATAATTCGCAATATGTGTAACAAGAGCAAAACCACCATTTGGAAGGAGAATGGATTGGGTGTGGGGAAGAGGATTATCCGAATGAAATAAAGACAAATTTGAAACCATATGAAGTCTGGCATCAGAATCAATAACCCATAGAGAAGATACTTTACCTACAGCATTTGCCAATGGTGTAATGTTACCAAATTCCAACAGAGATAGAAGTTTATGGTACTGATCTGTAGTGAAATATGGTGCAACAATAGAAGAGACCACAATTGTAGCAAGAGAGTTAACTGTAGGAGATGCCAGTGTGGTGGACTTTGTAGCACGTTTTTGTAGCACGTTTGGGAGGGTACCCATGTTGAGAAGACAAATCCAAATCAGCAGACTTAGTATCGGTAGCCATTTAAGAGGAGGTAGAAGATGAGGAAGAAGAAGACATGGCTAATTAAGATGCAAAATCATGTTTTAAGATGATAACATATTAAGACGAAACCTCAATAGGAAAAAGGTTAAATGAATTCATATGAAAAAGCCTCAAATATATAGGCAGCATACATCCCATGTTTTTAGGTAACTATGAACAGTAAAAGAAAGATATAAAACATGAAAATACAACATATGAAAATGTTTGTATGGTAATACAATGTATGGAAAGGATTCAATAGAGAAACCAATCAAGCCAAATTAGGATACTGATGAAATGAAAGGATGAGATGGTATAGAAAGAGTTCAAATGGGAGGAGAAAATAATATGAAAATAATTCAAATTACAGACAACTAGGAAAATAATGAAAAATCATCTTTATCACGCCTAATAGGAGTCAACACTGGTGCCGGCGGGGCTTGATCCGGTGTTTTCCACGGCTTTCATCTGCATCTTCTGGATACACCAAGCCACCACCTAGAGTGAATGAAATAATATGTATTGTCTTGATTGCAATGGTGATGCTTTCTGCTTTTATTGTTGTTCATCTTGTCACAAGAATCATTCCTTGATAATAGTGGGAATCAAGAATTTGATTTTAATTGATTGGAGAAGAAAATGATGACTGATGGGCATGTAAGGTTTATATGTGTAGATAAGGCATTCATCATATCATGGTGTGGTGATGGTGTCGAAAATGCAAAAATTTCTTGACATTAATGGAGTGCAACCTACATGATAAACAGTGCTAGAGTACTGTTTCTTAACGAGAGGCTGAGGGAGTCGATTTGGTATGGTATCGGTAATTCGGTATGGTACGGTATGGTATTGAATTTGAAAACCTCATACCGAAACCGTATTGTACCATATTAAAATGGTATTTTAAAAAATGGTACGGTATAAAAAAGGTATAAAATCGGTATGAAAAAACAACACTGTTTGATATATGGTTCGGTTTTGTTACAATATGAAAATCGGTATAAAACCCATCTGGCATAATTTTGTTCACTACCTTCCACCTCAAAATAAGCATTACGGTTTTACTTAACAAATCCCCTGTGACAATTGCACAACTGAGAATATGTGTTAATTATCCACCAAAAGAACTGAATCAATATTCTATACGTTAATGGGATTCACTGCAATATTGATTGGTTTTGCAAGGGCCCTGTCGATGGAGCAAGGTGAAGTGGAGAACAAAACTGAAACTGAGAAATATGTTACATAATCATTAGGAAGCTACAAAATGGTTGACTCACCAAGTCATCAGAAGTCTTTGCAAAACCAACATAAATTATGTTACATAATCATTCCCAAAAAATGCAAAAACATGATGAGATTTGGATGTGGCAATTTCAACCAGGTCAGTGGAACTATGTATTGCTTAATGAATTGTTCCCAAATGAGGTGGTAAAGGAGATTCTAAAAATCCCATTACCACTCAATGCACAAGATGATAGGATGGTATGGGGGCTTGATAGAAAAGGAATATTTTCAGTTAAATCTACCTATGCAATGCTGGCCAGTGAAAAGGAGAAGGAACAGCTGAATCAACCATCCTCATCTAGAAGGGATAGATGGGCATGTACCCCAAAAAAGATATGAAAATAAATATGGGCTCTAAAATCCTTGCCAACTTGTGCAGATGGTCTTGCCTCGGGGGAAGCATGTATGAGAAGGAACCTGAACCTTGACCCAAAATGCCATCAATGCAATGAAGAATATGAATCAGTTGATCACATTCTGTTGCATTGCGCGTTTGCTAGATCAGTTTGGTTTGGGTGTAACTTAGGTGTTAGACCTCCAGGTGATGTTTCTACCCCTTTTGCAGAGTGGCTACTGAATAATGAGCAGTTGGGCCTTTTATCAAAGAAAGAAAGAAGGGAGACACTTGGTGAAATTAGCTTCATACTATGGTACCTTTGGAGGGCACGTAACAGTTCATGGACCCCTAGTGAAGTCATTCAATTAGCACAAAAGGTGTATGGGGAGTTTCTAGGTGCGGGGAGGATCAATGGGGAGGCACAAGGAGGCGAGGAGGAGGTGGTCCAAAGAAATGTCTCTCGGCAATGCCCTGAAAGCCCGTGGATCATGATAAACATTGATGCTTCTAAAGGCCCATCAGGTGACAATGGGATAGTTTTGTGGTTCGTGATTGCTCTGGTAATATCATTTGTGTTGTATCGTAGGCGTGCTCCTTCGATGATATTCAGGTTGGGGAGGCACTGGCAATAAGGGATGGTATTATAGAGGGTATCCGGTTGGGTATGGTTGATATAATATTGGAATCTGATTGTAAGCCGGTGGTGGATCTTCTTAACGGAGTCAACTCTCTCCTGCCCTCCCCTTGGGTCAGTGTGGTGGTTGATGATATTTTATCTTTTGTTTCCCCTCCTTTGAGGTGTTGTTTTCGCTTTATTCCTAGAGAAGCCAATGTGTCGGCAGATTCTCTAGCCCGGCAGGCCAGGTCTATTCAGGGAAAGACCTCTTGACCGATTTCCTCTCCTTGGCTCTAGGAGTTTTCCGCTTCTGTTGCCTTGTGGTCTTCTTCTGAATGAAAACTCAGTTTACCAAAAAAAAACAAAAAAGAAGGCCCATCACCATGAACTAACAAATCATTATGATTATGTGCATCATTGACTAGTTGCAGCCCATCATCAGAAGGAATAGTAGGAACCCGGACAGTAGAAATTTGCCTCAACCCATCAGCTGGAACATCAACATGTAACCCATCAGAATATGATCTATCACCAAATGATCTATTAGCTTGAAAACAGCAGTCTGTGGCCATTAATATGCAGCTCAGTAGTGACAATGTGAGACCCAGTAGATTGTAAATGTGAAGACCCATTAGCTGAAACAAACTTGCCATCAGAAACAATCTTGAAATAACATTCGACCCATTCTCCATATTGTGAAACTGAGACATGGAAGTAAGAGTAGGCCCAAGCAACAGAGCCTCTTTCAAACCATTCACCTCTGAAACTAAAACTGGGGTATGTTAGGTCATCTCAAGTAAACCCACCTCCCTCTCTACTATGTTACATAATCATCCATTGCCATCCCTTGGCTCTTGGATCTATGTTCCCAAGAGGCTTTTTGTTCTTGGATGATTTGGCTTATTACCAAAACAAAAATAAAAACAGTATGGTGGATGCAAATATATTAAGCCTATGATCCTAAAGTGACAGCAAGAAATTATCTAATTTACTTGAAAGAGAAGTGATATCAACTTCAGAAGATGGTAGGGATCACCAGCAGTTCGGAAACACTATTAAACTAGAAATTAATAAAACCATAACTACGAAGTACGATGACTTCCAAGAACACTAATAACTGTTTGAAAAGGAAAATGCTAGGGATCAATCCGATACAAGATAATCTTTTACATTTAAAAAATGTTTACCTCAAAATGTGCTTCATTAAAGAGAGGATATCCCAATTTTACCCCAAAATGGAAAACATAGGCATGGCAAAGAACTAGATGAGATTACAAACTCTAAGTTTTGTTGCAACGCATCCTCCCTTCAACGCTACATCGGTCCCTACAATTTGGAATTAAAATATCATCTTTGGATTGATATTAACTTGAGTTTCAATTACTTTTAGATGAAAACAATAGCATATACAACAACAATCTTATAGACTTACCCTATGTTGCTAGGAGTTGTGGATGCTTCAGTAGAAACTAGATACACTGTAAAAACATCTTGCAACGCTTAAGATAATTCTTTAGTACTTTGATCTTCAGCTACACAAAATGAAAAAACCAATAGTTAAAATAACTAATTAGAGTTAAAAATAATATTTTAGGAAATGTGCATAGTAATAACAGGAAAAAAATATTACCTCCAAAGTTCACATCATACATCCAATCTCGAAGGCATACTAGGGCTTCAACACTGTTAGGGAGTAACTTAATTCAATATTTATCAATCACCCTACCCCCAGCACTAAATGCCGACTCAGATGTCACCGTTAACATTGGAATTGCTAATACATTATGGGCTACCCATGTCAAATTAGGGTACTATCCTTCAACTACCTTCCAATATGCAAGAATATCAAAATCCGTAGCCCATTGCTTGGATGGCTCTTCAAGCTACAGATCAACTTTAGTTTTATTTGTCTCAACTCTTTCCACATAATTTTTTCTAAGATAATTCTATAAAATAGACATAGAAGGTATTATAAAACATAAAAACTAATAAATATCAATCACATGATAACACAAATTATCAAAGACATATAATAATATACCTTAAGAAAATCAAAAGAGGCCTCGTAGGTCATAAAAGAAGAAGAAGAAGAAGGCTCTTGATCTTTTCGCATGCTTGCATATTCCCCATAAGTTTTTCTAAAGCTTCCTTAACACATTGAATTTTATCATCTACTAAGAAAGAGTTTCCATGATGGATTGATTCAAATGCAGCATAAACAATACTCATTTTGTATCGGGGATCCAAAATATTGGCAACTGACAAAATCAAAGAGTATTTATCCCAATATTTATTAGTCTTTTGTCTTATGGCAATTAGCATATCTCCCATAAACTCAAGAAGTATCACTATCTCATGATATATATATATATATATATATATATATATATATATATATATATATATATAATCCTTCCTCAATTTACCTAAATAATAATGGTATGATTTTTTTTTCCTACAAAAAAAAGAAATACAATATGATTATTTTTTTTTGGGGGGGGGGGGAGTTGGGGGGGGGGGAAGGGGGATTTGGGTTGGGGGTGACGATTTCTTTCTTCTTCTTTTCTTTTTTCTTTTTTTTCAAAACATGTGCAGCTGAGGGGGGGGGAGCTATCTAGCTGATTTGTGCCCTAGAATTAACCATCCCTATTCTACATGAAATGAAAAATCTCATAGTATTTTTTTTATTAAGAATTTAGCTATTTATTCTTTTGAGAACACATTTTTTGTTTCGACAGCAATGGACATAAATAGAAATAAAAATATATTCAGAAAGAGAGACAAGTGACATGAACTCTTTGTTTTAATAGGATGAAAAATAACTTCACCAATGTATGTTTCACATTATCCTATTTATTTATATATACTATGCAAAATAATCCCTCTAAAGACCAAGCATAAGCAAACATTTTTTTTTGGGCTTGATGGAGCTCAAGTAACCTATTATTTAATCAAGATTTGTAATTTTTTGACTTTTGAGAAAGTTTGGAGTTCACCCACAATCTAAAGACGTGCATTTGTTATTTTTATAGGCCTTTTTATTGATAGGCAGCACTTTGGTCATTTCAATGGATCATGTTAATTTTTTTATTTTTTTTTATTTTTTTTTGTGCCAAAGGACCACGTAAGTTAAGAGCCCTTCTCCAGAAAAATATTGAGATGGCTATGCGTGCATCCTCTTTTTTATGGCCTAAAAACGATGTCATGTTATGAATGTGTTTCTTTCACATCTGCTGGCCCATGGCCTCCCGTCCTTGGTATGGGGTTGATGATGGATGATAAAAGAAAAATAATTATGTCATGCCCTAAAGTAGTTTTGTGTTCTATTTTTCTAGAATATAGTTGTTTTTTTGTGTTAGTATTGTATCGATTATCATCTATACTAATATGGTTCGAGAAGTATGAATGTATGCTAGTTCATATTACTCACGAATTCATGTATAAATCATTTTGCAGCCAATACTCCTATTTCATTAGGGGGTGATAGTTTGGCCCTTGTTGCCAAAAATGCTCTGGACTAGCATAAGCCTAAAAAATGGACCAGTGATAGCGTTCTAATCTGGAGCACAAGTCAAAGTCAAAATATTCTGATCTTAAGTCATGACTAGGATTGGATCAGGTTGTGTGTTTGACCTAGCTTAACCTTACCACCTTGTAGGATGATCTTTAGTTAGCAGGTTATGGAGGACTAGTTAGAGACCATCATGAGAGATTGCTGACTTGTTTTTATCAATTAGGATGTGGAGAGTTTTTTAAAAACAGCTCTAGAAGCAGAGGCACTCGCCCTCGAAAGACCTCAATATTGGTTTCAAAATCTTGGACTGTCAAATTTGATTGTTGAAGTGACTACAAACTGTATATGTGAAGCTTTGCTGGGACTTAGTTCTCAGAATAATTCAGTCTAAATGTGTGCAAGCAGTGGCGGACTTGTAGAGGGGCCGAGGGGGTCATGCTCCCCCTGGATTTTTAGAAAATAGTACTAATTCTTTATTTTTTTTATAGTTTTTATATAAATTTTGCTTAATTTTTCCGGTTTTTTCTCTTCCCACATGTGAAATGTCACTATTTGGGTATAAATGTCATTCCTAATTAAAAACTAACTCCTCAATCCCTATTTATTATCTCCTTTCTTCTCTCTCATCTTTTCTTCCTATTTATTTTCTTCTATTTCTATAAACGTGGGTTAAGGAAAATTTTGAAAAAAAAATCTTTTAAGGTATTTAAAATTTCATTCTTAATTAAAAACTAACTCATCAATCCCTATTTATTCTCTCCTCTGTTCTCTCTCATCTTTTCTTCCTAGTTATTCTTTTCTCTTTCTATAAACGTGGGTTAAGGAAATTTTTGACAAAAAAGTCTTATTAAGTATTCAAAATTTCATTTCTAATTAAAAACTAACTCTTCAATGCCTATTTATTCTCTCATATCTTCTCTCTCCTTGCTTTCTTTCTTTCTATTTATTCTCTACCCTTGGGAAAAAAAATATACTACACAATTAGGTACTCTTTTTCTCTCTCAATTTATTTATAGTTTCTCTTTTTCTCATTTTCTTTGTTATTCTTTTTATTTGATTTTATATTTTATGTTTCTTTATTTTTTTCTACAATTTTTGTTTTGTGATTTGGGAATAAAATATCTATAGTTAGTAAGGTAACTACCATTGGTTTGCATCTCTTACCTTAAAAAAAAATTTGGTTAGCATCTCCTACCAAAGAAAATTTTGGTTTACATCTAACTTTTTAGAGTTGAATTCTGTCGTGCGACCTGGCGGCTTATGTGCGACCTGTGGCCCACGCCTCCTATTTGTTCAGGGCGGGCGACGTGAACTCTGATATCAGTTGACTCCTTAACCTTGATAGGAAGATGGCTTATTCCAAAATTCGTGCAAAAAGGTAAGGAACTTTGGATGAACTAACCTGAGTCATGTATATATATATATATATATATATATATATATATATATATATATATATATATATATATATATATATTTATTTATTTATTTATTTATTTATTTGTATTCTGTTTTAATGTTGGTTATTCCCTAATATAATAAAATAATTTAGAGGTGGATCCTCAATAGATCTTATAAGGACCTACACAATATGTGCGGCAAAAAAGCATTAGTTCTTCCTCAACGGGAAAGGTATTTGACTTTCATTCTTTGGCCACCTTCAATATTGAATCCTGGGTCCGCCCCTGTGTGCAGGGTTTTCAAATCTCCAAAAATAGGAGATAGGATGTTGCTGTGGACTTCTAGATATAAAAAATAAATGGATCTGTGCGTGGTTAGGAGTCATATGTGTGACGGATATTGTTCAAGCTGTTGTCAAGGGATCGCTTCATGGGGTACATCATGCTACTCAAGCACGTACCTAAATACATCTTGCTTGGTGTACTGAAGGGAAACTAGATTTGTACATTCCAAAACCAAAGAAAATTTGGCCACTGGACATAGGCTCTGATCAACTTGATCTCAGTCAGAGGCCGACGTACCCAACAGTTACCTACGGTATGATCTAAAATATATCGTCAAAATCAGGTTTGAGCGGGTTGAAAGATTAAAGAAATCTCCGAATTTAAAACCGAACTTATCAAAGTAATTTTAAAGATATGATCATTCAAATAAAATACATATGTATGATATTTTCAAGAATTCTCATTATCTCATGATATATGATCCTTCTTCAATTTAACTAATTGATATCAGTGGATTTTTTATTTTTTTTCTTTTTTCTTTTGAAGGTGGTGGACCGGGGTGTGGGTTGGCATGAATTTATTTATTTTTTGGGTGGAGACCATGCTTCAAAATATTTGAAGATGAAAACCTATCCAGTAACTTCTGCACAGAATTAACCACCCTTAATCTACATGAAATGAAACTTTCGAACAGTTATTTTGGTCTAGAATTTATTGATTTATTTTTTTGGAGAACACATATATTATTTTTATAATAATGGGAATAAAATAAATAAATATATATTAAGAAAGAGAGACGAGAGACATGAAATTTTTTTATGTTTTTGGTTTTACACTGATTTATTTATTTACATTGTCCATTCTAATTCTTTTAATGACCTTACAAAAGCAAACATTTTTTTTTTCTTTTCTTCCCCACTTTGACTGTGGGAATCGAATAGAAGTTCAAGTAATCCCTTTAATTAGGATTTGTAATTCTTTTGACTTCGAAGAAAGTATTGTTTCAACTACAGCTGGCCTTCACCCACCATCTAAAGACGTGCATTTGTTAATTTAATGGCCTTCACGTCTTGTGACTTGTGAGTTTTACTTCTTTTGATTAATCCTATTTAAATGGATCGATAAGTCAGTACTGGATCATGTCAATTAAGAGCGGTCACCAAAAAATAAAAAATGCAGATGGCTATTGTAGTTTTTTTCTTTTTCTTCTTCTTCTAATCATTCTATACATTAAATATAGCACACACAGATTGGGTCTATTGTTAAATCAACCCATTTTATCCGGTTATTTTGTTTTGCTTGAAGAGCGAGTGTTCTTGTTAGATGGCTATGCATGCATGTTCTTGTTAATAGTCTAACAATGATGTCTTGTTATGGATGCGTTTCTGTCATACTAGTGGTAGTTTTTTTTTTTTTTCTGTTTTTCTTTTTCCTAATCATTTTATACATTAAATATAGCGCATACAGATCGGATCTCTTGTTAAATCAACCCATTTTATCCAGTTGTTTCGTTTTGTTTGAAGAGCAAGTGGTCTTGTCTGTGCTAGAATTGTTTAGTCTTGGAATTTTGTTATTGTTGCTTGCTTTTTATCGTCAAGAATTTGGACCAGGAATCGTGTGCATTGTAAAGATTAGGGGGCATTTCTAGGTGACAAGATCATTTGTGGGATTTGTAGGTTGATGTACCAAATTCTATACTACACCTCCAATAGGGCTATAGAGGTGAGGTTGGTGCTTGCACTTGTAGTTTATAGGATTAATACTTGCATAGATCAAACTCGAAAGTCTACTACATGAGATCATTATTGACTTCTGTAGACTATATTATGCTTTCAATGGGGCTATGTTGATAGGGCCAGTGCTTGCACCAGTAGTTCATAGAACTAATAACTAATGTTTGCATGGGTCGAACCCGAAAGTGTACTACATGAGATTGATACCGGTTTTTGTAAACTATTTTAGACCTCTAGTGAGGCTGGGGCCGGTGCTTGCGCTAGTATTTTATTGGACTAACACGTGCATAGGTCGAAACAAGAAGGGCCTCGAGGGGATGGATCACCACGATTCATCCCCCTTTCCTACCACCCCCCTTTTCTACCCAAAAAAAAATTAAAAAGAAAAGAAAGAAAAAAAAAAGCTGATGTAATTGGTCAGCCGAAAAATAAAAAATGCTGTAATTATCAAACAAAAGGCACTGGAGCATTGATTGACGGAGTGTGAGAGAGTCATGGAGAAGCGGGAGACTAGTCTAACAGCCAGTTGTTAGTAGGTTATTGTTGGTTGTATTTTGATTCGTTTCATTTCATTTCTTACTCTCTGAACTCTAAGGAAGAAAAGAAGACCAGCAATGACGGCGGAGCTCGATAAGAAGAAAAGAGGAGAAGATGCAACGGTAGCGAGCAACCTCACAGAGGATACCATCTTGGAGCTGCTTTCATGGCTTCCGGTAAAATCTCTTCTGAGGTTTAGGTGCGTATGCAAATCTTGGTGTGCTCTGATAGACCATCCGGATTTTGTTAAGATGCATCTCACCCGATCCATTGCAACAAGTAACAACCTAAGCATCGTCTCTGTAGGTCTAAATTATGAATATGACCATTGTAACAATAGCTATTACGATGGCTTGAAAGTCACTTCAGTTGACCTAGATGATTTTGAACAAAGAGGAGAAGAGGCGGTAGGAGTAGAATTTGATTATCCGATCAAATTCCAGGACACCTTTGACATGACTTCTTGTAATGGCTTAGTATATATGTTTCACCGCGACGGCGGCATTGAAGACCCCGCATTCCTTTTTAATCCATCTACAAGAACACACAGGGAGTTGCCCCTTGCGTATGTAGAAACTGCCCGTCAGGCTGGTATCGGAGTTGGTTACGACCCTACCACCAACGATTACAAGGTGATAAGGGTTTTTATGAACCAAGATGATGAGTACCTCTCCCTCGTGATGGTGTATTCTCTTACTAGCCACTCATGGAGAAGAATCGAGGACATTCCCTTATTTCACATCCAATACTGGATTGGGGTTTTTACAAATTCTGCTTTTCATTGGGTCTCACCGGATAATGTGATTCTTGCTATTGACATTAAAGATGACAAGCTTAGGGAGGTGCCTCTGCCTGATCTTGGAAAAGATGAATTTTACATGACCATCGCGGTTCTAGGAGAAACATATCAACTCTGTATGCTCTGTAACTACTCCAAGGTCCGCATTGACTTTTGGGTGATGAAAGATTATGGGGTGAGGGACTCCTGGGAGAAGCAGTTCTCCATTGAAGAACCATCGGTGTCAGGGCATGTTATAGTCATACCTAAATGCTATTCAAAGAAGGGTGAAGTTCTACTCATGACTGGTGAATCTGATCGGGATTTCGGAGAGCTGGTGCTTTATGATCCCCATAAAGGAAGGGCAAGTGATCTTAGGGATCATGAGGATATGGAATTATGCATTGAGAATCTCATATCACTTGATACGAAACATGAAGCTGATGACAAAAAACTATGGGAGGAATGCAGGTAATCCGGCAGAGCAGACTTTACACTTCAAGTTAATATATCATGTCTAGAATTGTTTTCACATCATTGAATTGTGTTTTTACACTCTTCTTCTTATGAATTATAGTTTCATCTCAGAAATTTTCGTCAATAATTATTCCATTCTTGCAACCGTCTAAAGTCGTAATGAAACCAATCAAAATTCAGGTGTCGGGGGTCGAAATAGAGGAAAAGTTGGTTGAAGAAACGAGCTTCAGTTTTAAGCTTAACGGATAATGCATTTGGTTGATGTGAATGGACTTGTTTTTAATTTAACTGTCAATTATAATGACTTGAGATCTATCTATGTGACTCACATTTAAGTTAGTTGGATAAGAGTAATTAGGATTTAAGTTATTTAGAAAAGAGTTAAGCAGTGAGATTGCGAAAGTGCCTTTAGGAAATTTGTCATGTTTTCCTTTTTAGACTACATGTTATCATCAAGAAGCTGTACTTATAAGAATATGTTTGGAAACGATTACTGCTATTACCCATAATTTATTAGACTACAAATGTACCCCTAACATTTCAGTTTTTTCTGTTAAGTGATGATATCTTCACCTAAAATTCTTCAAAACTAAGAAATTCTTTCCTTCAACAGATTCGTTTTGGTTTATCTCTTTCTTTTTGTTTTATGCCTCAAAATTGGTACACAACATGCATTGGGAGTCTTGCTTCACTTATACTAAAAATGGAACTGACAAGGAAAAGAAAAAGGAAGAAACAGAGATAATTTGATATAACAGATCTACACTTCAATCTGCGATATCATGTTTAATTACAATTTTTTTTTTTTTTTTGGTTAGTTTTATGTTTACACTCTCGCACTTATCAATTATAGTTTCATGTAAAAAAACAAAAACCAAAAACCAAAAAAATTAATTATATCTTTCCTTTATTTCAACAATCTAAAGTCCTGATGGGATCAACCAAAATTTGGAACTATTTACAGAAGAGTAGCTAAAGACATGAAAAATAGTTTGAGCTTAAGATGTTTTCATTTATCACAATACCAATGCATTTGGGTGATGTAAAATTGTATTATTATTTATTTGTCAGTTCGAAGTATTGGAGATCATTCCTTTAATTAGACTGCTAAAGCGCTTTTGGAAATTGTCTTGGTTTTCCTTGCTTTTCAAATACTCTTTAGCCTGTGCTGAATTCTGTTAATTTGTTTCTCCTCAGTATTTATTTGCTCATCCTTCACTGTTAATGAATGTTGCTGCTTGGAATGGTAGCCTTATGACAGATTTTGGAATTTGGGAATAGAGTGATGTATGGATCTCTTTCTCTGTTGTTAACAACATTAAGATTTAGACTTATGTGATTCTTGGCATTAACCAGTGAAGATGTTTAGGTAGATTATCATTACAAGCACTGCCGGAGGAAGTTTTGTGATTGGTTCATATGTTGAAAATTATTTGTTCAAAATGTTTATATCCCGCCAAGTGTGAAAAGAAATTTGGGTATTTGGATTAGCATTCTTGGCGAGTAGATTTGAACCTATCTTTTTGAAGTTAAGGTTTGATGATTTTGTTTTGATATAGTTATATTGTAGTTCTTTGATGTGATGATATAGGTTAAACATGTTGTTGATATGAAATCGTTGTTTTCAAGAATTCTTGTGGTATCAATTTCTGGAGTACATTTATATTTTGAGGAACATGTGCATGCAATAGAAAATCAAAGAATTGCCAAGGTTATAAAATTATATAGGAAATGGTGAGTGAGGAGATAACCAGTAATTTTATTCTTTTCTTTTCTTCTTTTGTTTGTTTGTTTGTTTTTTGGAGATGGTTAAAGAATTCATAACCGAACTTTGAAGAGGAAGAAAAGGAATGTGAACCAATTTGATTATGACCCTTTCCAGTAGGGGTTTGGATACTGGATGAGGATACACCCTACACCTTACTAGAAGTCCAAAAGGTGAGTTTCTTTGAAGCCTTGGAAAGACTAAGACTGGTGATTCATTCCAAAGCCTCACTCAAATTTCATGAGCTAGCTCCTCTATTCTTGGGTCCCACATTCTAGATATATCTACCTATACAAGAGTGTGTTTATGCCTCACTCTTTTGCTTGGTACTGATTAAAGACCTTGACCTAATAGAATTTAAATTACTGGAGAACTCTCTCTTTAATAACACCATTGAGTGATATGCTTTATTTTATCACACTGCATCATTATTTTCATATCATAAAGATTTACCATGCTTGTTATTTATTATTATTTTTTTTTTGGGGGGGGTTCTCGGGTGTTAAAGGTCTAACTTGCTAGGCTCTTGTAAGCTCAACTCTTTGATTTAATGTTTCTCTTAGATTAAAAAAATACCAGGAGGAGGTTGAGGAGGTTGAGAAGGCTTACTTGTTGGACCCAAGCAGCAAGAAATTGAGGGCAGACCCCAGGGAGGGCACATCTCTCATGGCTCAGGAAGAAGTGTATACTCCAGAGTCTTTAACCATGCCAATTTTTGCTCCCTAGTGGAACTTGACTGAGAAATCATCAGTCATCAATGATCCTTTTGTGTCTCAAGTCTGGGCCACACTTGCCCAGCTCCCTGTTGATCGTAAGGCTATGGCCGAGCTTGATGACAAGAAGTTTACTGATTCTACTTTCGGTATGCCCCTGAACTTTGTATATATAGCCTTCTTGTATTTCTGATTCTCGACCGTACTAACTTGTTTTTGTTTCCTGTGTAGTGCCTCGGCCGAGTTGCTCCCTTTCTTTGTGGAGGCAATCAACCGTGCATCTTGTTCTTCAGCAGAGGCCTCTACTTGCCTGAATAGAATCAATGAGCAGCATCTTGAGATTGAAGGTCTTCATGACTCTATGAAGAAGCTCATGGGCGAGGTGGATGACCTCAAGAAGGAGAAGGATGTGCGAGTCCATAAGGAGAATTTGATCCTGAAGGAAAGGAATGAAGCACATTTAGAGGCCCAAAAGGCCAAAGTGGAAATTGCCCATGCTCGGGATGAAGCTGCTAGGGCCTGGGAGGAGTTTGCCATAGCTCAAGAGGAGGCCTCTGAATACGCCAAGGAGCATGCCAACCTCAAAAGGGAACTAAATCTACTACACTTGGCTTGGGAGAACACTATTGAGAAGGCCAAGGCCCAAGCAGTAGCCGAGTATCTAGAGAGTCTTGAGTTCGGGAAACTTGTAACTAGCTATGACGTCAAAGCCTTCAAGCTAGGTCTAAAGGATGTGTGGATGAACCTTCTCCGGGACTACCCAGATCTTGACACTTCAAAGTACATCACTTGTTGCGACCCGGCCATCTATGATGAGTTGGGAATGGAGAGACCGAGCTGGTTCCCTCCAAAGGCTAACTCTAAGTTGGAGGTTGTTGGCAAGGAGAAAGGTATGGAAGAAGACGAAGTGGATGAGGTTAGCAAAGGATTCCAAGATGTGGCCAAAAATGGAGTCCAGGACAAGGCAACCCAAGAGAAGGAGACTAATACCTGAACATAGGAGGTTCTTGAGGAAAGGGAGAGGCCACTCACTCTAGACATTAGATATTGTGGGTAGTCTTCTGGAGCACTGGTGCATTGGAGTCTTGTTTCACTTGATACTAAAGTTGGAGCTGATAAGGTAAAAAAGAACAAAGGACAGAGTTAATTTGACAAAGTAGAGTTACACTTCAAGCTAATGTATCATGTTTTTAATATTGTTGTCATTTGTATTTGTGTTGCACTCTTGCACTTGTCAATTATAGTTTCATGTAGAAAATTTTGTTTGATAACTAAAAATAATGATCGCAAACCAACCGGGTTGAACCATGGTCGGTTCTGTTTATCCCCGTCAGTATCAAAACGAGAGGTCAACCCAGAAGTGCCCTGAGCACGAAGGGACTCAACAGTTTTGGAATGAAAGTGTTCCCGCTAAATTTGAGATAGGCAATCGTGCCTAAAAAGGAAATAGCAACTAACTCAAATTGTATAGCTACAAGATCTAGACTCAAAATTCATATGATTTGTTCATGAATTTCTTCTTGTATGACCATCTTGAACTTAGTTTATATACTAAATTTACTTTCAAGGATAAAAATTGAAGCCGTCGAGCACTCAATTGACGTAAACAACTAAAAATTACGTTGCATTATAGTGGTTAGGTTGGGTCGGATTGGGTTGAAGTTTTTAAAACCCTATTCTTCACTTTAATCTTGAATATCCTAAATCCCAATCCTGTTAAACCAGGTTAGATTGAGGCAAGTTAATTACTCAACCCAATCTTAACCTTGATTCTTGACTCTAACTACAAAATCAATGAAACAAATCATAATTTCATATTAAAACTATTATCTAAGTTGAAGCCCTCAACTACTCCAAAACTTAACAAGTGATAAGTTATGAAATTTGGTTACTAGCTAGGGGCACAAATATTCAAGCACTCCATTTTGGAAATGTGTCTATTTCTCTGTTGTGAGTGTTCCTGCCTTTCGTTGTTCCCTGCAGTTGCATTAAACTCAAAATCAATGGACTCATATAGCGGTCGAAGTAAAGGACGCCCTCCCCTAGGTACACACGCAGTAGGGAGAGGAAGGCATCATCCAGCGTATTCTGAATTGGTTTTATTGGACATCGAAGCCTGTGATGTCGGTGATGAAGTGGAAAACACTGTAAAAACCACTAGAGATAACACCTTAGCAGGGTTGATTTTGGATAGTAAACCATGCCGAAAGCAAGCATTGTTCGAGGGTTTGTTAAATGAATGACACATAGGGTAGCTAGTAGAGATAAAACATATGTTTGGGGATCAATACATGTTTCATTTTACACACCACCAAGACCATGATCACTTGGTATGTCCTTCTCAACCACGAACCATAGGTGTAGTAGGTGGAAGTTAAACGACCCTACGTCTTCCAAACGTTATCGGAACATTGCATTTATTGTAAGAAATGGTACGTCTTCTCGAGCCGTATTTGCTTATCACATATCGCTCCTTTAACTCCGTGTGCTTGTTGGGAATAGGCGCCATCATAACGCCCTTTTACTCGAGCCGTCTTCATCTTTCGACCATTAACCATGGATTAATCTCGTTCGTTGGTTTCCAAGTCTCGAATCATCGCCTATTCTCTACCGTCAATCTAAATTAATCTCATACGTTCAAATCCATCCCTTGGCCTATTTAAGCCTTCCTTAGCCTTCATTCCACCTCTTCACTTTGCTTTTTCACGAATTCATCTGTTCCTAAAGATTCCAGAAAGCTTCAAGCAACCTTGTTCCCAATGCATATCTCTAATCTTGTCAACTCTGTTCTCTCCTCTTTCTACACTTCTCACCCCTCTTCTTTGGTTTCTTGATCTCCAGTAGCTCAGGGTTCCCCCTTTCTTCTTTCTAGTTTATCTCCTAAGTTTCCTTCATTATGGGTAGTGGAAGAACATCCGAGGACGATTCTATTGATAGAATGGTTGAAGGGGACAATTCGGCTAATCAACCGAGCCCTTTGACCTTTGTAGAATTATCTGGTGATAGGAATATTAGGATTGTCGACCAATGGTTTGGTCCTTCAGCCAAATTTTCTAGTAGGGGGCCATCGGGAACCCAAATGGAGGGTGAGGCTGCTACTTCACCCCTTGCCTCTCGAAAGCATAAGGCTTTTCCGAACCTGCTGCTGGTAGCTCGTGACCATCAAAGAAACCTTTTCAAGGTCCCAGCTATTTTGTTTCTCATGTTCATCATGATGATATCTCAGACCATTTTTCCATCATGTTTACATATCTCCTTCAGGTCCTTAACTCTATCGAGAGGGTTATTTGGAATCCTCCCCAAGAGTTTTTGTGTATATTGATGGCTTGAAAAGTGGTGTTAGGTTTCACTTATTTTCTTCCTTATTTTCTACCATGACTGAATCATTGGGACTTGTGTCTGGTATGCTCCTCCCGAGCAGTTGGCGTCATATTGTCGGCTTCCTTTGTTTGTGTTTTGGGTTTGGAATTTCTCCCTCTTTACCCCTCTTTTAACATTTTTATTATTTGAGTAAATCCAACCCACCCAGATGGGTTTTCTTTTCCAAATGCCATCGCAATGAGTTGGGCTGGTTGGGGAGTATCATAGCCGATGGTAGTTGCCCATCTAATCACAAGGGGTGGTGTCACCAGTTTTTTTTCTATTAAGCTCGCATCGGGCACCTCCCCTGGACCTGAACTCACTGTTACCGGAACAATCGGTGTTCTTATACACGGGTTAAGTCGACCCCTTCTTCTCTCTCCCTATGAGGACAGTGTCATTCGAACAATAAAGTCCATGCATGCGTCGGGAGATCCATGGACACGCCATGGAATACGAGGATGTACTCCAATGGGTGGGGTCTTGCCCCTAGTGAGCCCCCTAAGCTCTTAGCTTTTTTTCTCTTTTACCTTTGCTTCTTTATTCTACA
>NW_028291335.1:0-66589 GCF_041222555.1 Hakea prostrata
GTAAGGCTGCCTAGAAATTCCCTTCCCCGGACCCCACAGTATCGGAGCTTCGACGCTGGTACGCCCTTTTATGTTTTAGTCCACGTCAAAAAGTAAGGAATTGTAATTTAAATTTATTAGTAGGTGCAAAAATTAACACGAAAAACAACATAAAACACATACACACAGGAAGCTACCGCGAGGGCGCCAAGCGACAAGACAGGGAGGGACTTTGGAGCACACAGGCAAACATAGACGTGGGCTTTACATTTTGATCAAATGATGAAAATAGAACCATCAAATTAATTCCAATCTAAAAGACTTCCTAACAGCCAGAAAATAATCAACAATGAGCAAGTGATTGAAAATAGAGCTTAATTAACACCATTAGTTACTGCTTGACAAATCTACTAAAAAAGAAAACATTGATTTAAGATTAGAAACATGTTGATAATCTAACCATATGGGTTGAAAATTTTTTATTTTTAATATGGATAGAAGATCCTTATACGTCACTAACTTGCATCGATTAAAAAAATAGAACAAGATTATCTATAACTATTCACTTACCAAGCCTACTTTCCATTCCATAATTGATACTGGACATAGTTTTTTTTTTTTTTTTTTCGGTACAGAACAGGGCCAAGTGCCCAGGAAAATAAAACTTAACTTAAAGAAATCTCTAAATCTGCCTTAAGCAGATGTTTCAATTCCGGTGGAGAAACTTGATAAAATGCCCACAGTTGAGATGAAAGGCATCTTGATCTTAGCCATAGAATAGCGACTCTATTGGCTTCCCTTCCAACGTGTTGGAACCGAACACGACTATTTCCACCTACGAGAGCCCGGATCTCTTCAACATGTCACATGAAACGACCCACCTCTACGCAGCAAGGACTCAGAATATAGTTACTAGATCAAATTTTATTTTTTATTCAAAATAAATTTTTAGTATAGATTTGTTTTAAATGAAAAAGTGAGAATGAAAACTAATACCAGAAACAACCTTAAACATAAATTATAATGCTCAAACAATGTTACTTGTTGGTACTAGTGACCGTGGCCAGTAGACTCTTTTACCCTACTATTTTCTGTGGCTAATTGTATCTATAGAATTGGAAGGACTCCAACCTTTTGCTTTGTCTCTGCTATTGTAAATATGCTAGAACTCTGATTAAGCTGTAATAAGGTTTTATTTGTTTAGCTTATCAATAAAAAGAAAAAATATTATATTTGAAATAAAAAATGTTTGACTTGAAAAATTGATAAAGGAATATGTTTTGATTTACAACTTTGACATAGATTAACTAGAATTTACTAAGCTGTAATCAGGTTTTATTTGTTGTGAAGATGGTGGCTGAATGGTCGTGTAAATTGCTTGGCTAAACCTTCTTAAAAATCTTACCATTAAATTTGATAGGATTAAATTTGGATCGTCCATCATAAATGGTTCATATTTAATTCAATAGATTTAATGATAGGATTTATTTATGTGGCCGTTCAGCTATATTTATGTCTTATTTGTTTAACTTATCGATAAAAAGGAAAAAAAAATTTATATTCGAAATAAAAAAATGTTTACCTTGAAAATTGATTACAGAATATATTTTGATTTACAACTTGATATAGATTAACTAGAATTTAGAATCAGCTTCAGAGAAATGCATTCCAACGCGTTAAAGTTGTTTTATCAAACTAAATAGGGACATCATGAGACATCAATTTTTCATCCGCATCCCCTATCATCCATGTTCTCATGAAAAGTATTATGCATATAAAGGAATCAAGTTATCTTCAAGTTGTTACTATGGAGCAAATATTTATATAAACATAAGGGAAAAAATCATTAGATTCAATATTTTGAGAAAATTGGGTTGCTTTTTGGTTCCTTTCATACAATTTTCTTTAGTCCAAACATAATAATTTGGAAAGTTTTCAGAGTCATCTCTGAATTATTCTTTAAAATTAAGAGCAAAGTGCATCGACACCTCAAAATGGAGGCCTTCAAGCACTAACACCCCACTTTGTGTTTAAAAAGCACAGAGACCCCAAAAATTAGATTTTCATTTGTTATATTTGTCCAATTTGTCACTAAAAATCTTTTAGACACTGATTATTATAGGGATTTTTTTAAAATAAACAGTGATTTTTGATAATTTGATAAATATATTCAATAAAAATTCAACTTTGGGGTCTCTGTATTTTTTAAACATAAAGTGGGGTGTCGTGCTTTAAGGCTCCCATTTTGGAGTGCCGAGTGCAATTTGCTCTAAAATTAATGTTATCCCTTGATTGTTAAGATGAATCTAACATAGACATCAACAACTGAAACAATCACAAGTACAGTCACAGAGAAGCTTTTTGTGTCATGTATGGTGATAGTTGTAATGGAAAATAAATGGTTGTGCAAATCAAGAAAAACTGATAAGGTTTGCTAACATATATTATGGTGAAATTTGGATGTATCATGTTGTGGTCCTGAAAATGCTAGAGAGCATTATGAGTTCGTATCAAAGGAAAACATTCTGTTATTTGTAACTGGTGACAAACATTTAGTCCTTCAAGTAAGGTCATCTTAATTTATGGTGGAGGTTCTAGTTTTACATTTCAATAGTTGGCAAATGGACCATGGAATCTCAGGTCTTTATATGGATTATATGTTTAAATTTTATTTTAGCAATTCTAAAGGATTGACTTGAAGCTCCACCCAACAATGGAAAAGTGATAGATGTGTAATCTATATATTTGCTAGTACTTCTTGATAAGGATAAAATAATAATGAATCGGGTTTAACCACGGTCAGACTAGTGAGCCTGATCAATACTAGTTCAAGAGCTGAATCAAGGAATAATGTACGAGTGAAGGAACCCGACGGTTATGGGAAGAAACGTGCTCCCGTTAAATTCGGGACACACGATCATCTCATATATGGAAACTACAATCAACTCATGAAGAAGGGGAAAAACCCTACGATCGAACAGTTACCGAGAAGGATCATGAACAAATCCAACGATCAAGAATAAGAGGTGAATTCTATATAAATTAAAGTATCACACGAATCAGAGGTATCTGAATCGTTTCCCTACAATACCATTATTCAATTAAGCTCTGCAACTAGCCAAAGCTCTATGGTGATCCATTATTGACTTAACCTTTGGAGATGGTTTCTTGACTGTGGAGTCGAGTTGGCCCACATCTCATCTTGTTTTGCAGGCATGCATTAAGGATTGGTCAATTTTTGGACACATCATTTGGCGCCGTTTGTGGGAATGCTTCAAAAGCCATTGTTGACACCAAATCTTCGATTCAAAGGCATTAAAATCAGAATATTCAACCTCCATTGGATGGAAATCATGAAAGCACATTTTTCCGGATTTAGCCAAACCATGAATCCTAAGAATTTTCCCGAGGATACACCGAAAGCACATTTTTCCGGATTTAGCCTCATTTGGTATTTGTGTAACAAAAATACATGTGCTAGGTCAGAAAAATGTTCCAATCGTTTGATGCTTTTTACTAGCATATCATCCACATACGCCTCCATACTTTTCCCAATCAAATCTTGGAAAATTTTATTCATTGCTCTTTGATAGGTAGCTCCTGCATTCTTCAAACCTTATAATAGAAACTTTCACGATCTGTCATGAAAGGTGTGAATTTTTCATCTTCCCGATTCATCAGGATCTGGTTATACCAAGAATAAACATCCATGAAACTCAAGGTTTCATATTCGGCCATGGCATCGATTAAGAGATCAATTCGGGGTAAAGGGTAACAGTCCTTTGGCAAGCTTTGTTGAGGTTCGTATAATTGGTGCACATTCTCCATTTTCCATTTGACTTCTTGACCATTACCACATTGGCTAGCTAGGTTGGGCATTCAATGGGTTCGATGAACCTTGATTTTTTCAACTTCTCAACCTCCCCTCTAAGTGTTTCATCTTTCTCCATTGAGAAATTCCTTCTTCTTTGAATCACAAGTTTTGCTTTTGGATCTATCCAAAGCCTATGTTTTGCCACCTTTCAATCTATCACAGGCATGTCTTCAGCTGACCAAGCAAATATATCTTTATTTTCTTGAAGGAATTTTTTCAATTCCTCTTTGAACTCTTCTGGTTGCTCGGACCCGATATGAGTTGTTCTTTTTTCATCCTCCGGATCGAGTTGGATTCATTCCAGTTTTTCCATTGGTTCAGGCCTTTGCATCTCGTCCTCGTTCCGATCGTCGCGTATCTCAATTGGCAATGCCGTGGAATTTTTGGGACCAACTTTATCCTTGAGATATGCTACATAGCACTGTCGGGAAAGTCTCTGATCAAAAGTTACCTGACCAATTCCTTTATCAGTTGGGAATTTCATCTTCATATGCTTCGGTGAGACTACCGCACCTAACTTTGTTAGAGATGGCCTGCCGAGAATGACGTTGTAAGTCGGATCTTCCCGAACAACTAGGAAATTTACCCGAATCGTGATTTCCTTGGGGAAATTTCCCACCTAAAGACCCTATGTCGACCAACACTCTATGCAGCTCTCGGCGTCCGATTCTACTTTGATCACGATCGCATCGTCATGAGGGGTGCACACACTTCTTTCATCTTCTTCGCCAAGAGTAATAGAGCTTTCATCGTTTGGCCTTTTCCGCATCTGCGCCTCTTCAGTTCCAACAAACTTAGATTTGGCCTTCAACTTCCTGAGGGACTTAGGTTTAGGACCTCCGAATATGTTAAGAATAGGAGATCGGGTAGCACCAACCACTTCCTTTCCCTTTTTTGACTTGGGTGCTTCAATTCAACGATCTCTGCTCCTTGAACGCTCCCTTTTTTCAACAAGTGCCCTTGGTTCAGTCGGGTGTTCTTTGACAAAATTGGATAGGTGCCCCTGAGATATCAATCTCTCAATATCAGCCTTTAGGTGTCTACACTCATTGGTGTAGTGTCCGTAATCTTTCTGAAAATGACAATACTTCTCCAAATTCCTCTCTCTTGGTTTTGCTATCATCTTTGGTGGCCATTTCAAAATGTCTTGATTCTTGATCTGCATCAAGATTTCCAGCTATGGAGCATTCAACAATGTATATTCACCTTGATCGGGAGAAGCTGTCTCCAGACCGAGTGCAGTCTCCTTGCCCGATCATGATTAGACTGTTTCAGCTTCTGATTTCTTTTAGGGGCCTTTTGCTCTTTGTTGGAGGCTTTTGTTTCCGCTTGATGTGCATCAAGAATTTCAGTCGGTTATGCTCGCTTTAGACACCCTTGCACCAACTAGGAATAAGTAGCAGGAATGTCTTGAAGTAGTAATTCCAGTAGCCTCTAGTTTGTGAGTCCAGTAAAAAGAGCAGTTTTGGCCACTTGTTAGTCCAGATTCTCGATCTCCATCTTGACTTTGTTGAATCTTTTCAAGTATTCCCGGATTGATTCATTCTTCCCTTGCTTCATAGTGAATAACGTTTCTTCCGTTTTCTTGATTTGAATTCCACTTTGAAATCAACCGATAAATTTTCGGCAACTCCTCAAAATCAATAATTCTCCTAGGCGGTAGATTGGAGAACCACTTTTGAGCTGCCTCGGTTAAGGAAGAATCGAACACCCGCAAAGAATTTCATCGGAATTACTAGCTATTGCCATAGTTCTCTTGGTAATAAGCGATATGGGCTATAGGATCCCCCGAATCGTTGAACGAGGTGAAAGTCGGGAGCCTGAAATTATGAGGAAATTCAAATCCGGCTATAGCTTCAACGAATGGTGTCTTTTTGATGACCGAATAAATGTCATCGACCATCCTTCCTCAGGAAAGTTGTCCCAATCTTTGATTTATATCAGTAAGCTCCCGACCGATATGCATTGTTCGACCACCATCCGATCGGATGCTCTCCCGTCCCGAGTGTCGGGAGGTTGGTGAGTGAGTTTGAACTCCTCTACCAAACCTTGTTATTGTTCCGGTTCGGCTTGCTTGCCGCCTATCACGCTGACCGTCCCTCCTGGGCAGTTCTCCAGTTCTTAACTCCCTGGACCGACCTTGAAGGTTCCTTTGATAATATTGTCCATAATTTTGGCCTTCGGCTGGTTGTCTATCTCCTTGTTGAGAATGCGCTCGTGCCGGGGGTATAGGTACCTCTACTTCTCCTGCACGTTTTCTAGCCTCCTCCTGATCAGGTGCCTAAGGAGCCACTACTTGCCTGACCAACGTACGAAGCGTCTGTTGCATTTCCAAAAACTGGAACTGCATTTGATCCATTTTCCATTGAAGAGGATTCGGAGGCTCAAATGTTCGTTACCACCCAATCTTCCATCTTCACGAACCTCTCGAGCACGACTTACTTCTGGATTAATTCCCTCTAAAGGATGAATGTTAAGCTCTCGTTGAGCTGTTGCCGCTGCTGCTAATCTGGTAACCATGACTTTCTGAAATGTTTCCCACAGATGGCGTCAAATGATGTGTCCAAAATTTGCTCAGCCTTGAGATTCCTAGAGAATGATTTGCAAAACAACATTAGACGTGGCCCGACCATGGGGTTGAGAGGCCACCTCCAAAGGCTAAGTCAGTTCAAGGATTGATCACAAGACTCTGGCTAAATGTAGAGTATAAAATGAACGTAATTGTAAAGGAAACGATTCAGATACCTCCTTTGTACGTAGGTCAGGGTTTATATAGTTTTTACCTTCCAATCGCGACCGTTGTATTTGTTTGAGCATTTTCTTGGTTGTTTGTGAAATTTAAAAGTAACCGCAAGCGCACGGTATCGTGTAGCTAATGGGTCGATCTCAAGGAGATATGCCACTTATAATTCAACTTCTTAATAGTAATGTGAGAGTGGAATGATTCAATTTTTGTTAACTAATTAACTAAACTAAACGATCCTAATCTATACGTCTAATGCAATCGAATTGAAATGAAAAATAAATTAAACACAATCAATGCATAAATAAAAGACAGAAAAAAATGCAAACAATAAAAAAAAAGGAAAAAAAAAAGTAAAACTAGTTAGTATGTTAAAGCAGTCAGTAAAATTTAGTTCATAGCTAAATGCAGATGCAACACCACCCGTCACCAGAAGCAGAGGCACGACTGTAGGCTTGCTCCGGTTATATGGTCCGAGATGATGAATGAATAGGGAGAAAGTAAATAACAAAGTAATAAACAAAGCAATAAAAGGAAAATTAAGCCTTAACCAAAGAGAGGCACGACTGTAGGCATCTCTGATCAAGGATCCAGGGGAAGGGAGAACAATAAATAATGCTGAAAGTAAATCCTAAATTAAGAATATTGAGGGGTAGATAGAAGCGGGAATGAAGGGAGGAGAGAAGATTAATAAAGAAGGTTACTTACTTGCAAATTGAACAAACGATTCAAATCTCAACCAACCCTAACAACCAGATCTAGATCTAGAATGATCTAAATATGCAATTGCTAGACCCAGAGAAAAACGAATCTAAAAAAATTGAAACTTGAACTTGAAGCTTGAACTTGAATTGCATTACATAAAAAGATTAAACCTAAACATTGAATCTAGAAATTTAAATTTCACTAATGCAAGCAAAGAAAACTAGAGAAAGCCTAAATAAACTGAAGAGAGAAGAAAGAATGCTTCTACTAAGCTCTAGAACATGTTCTCCTTTGATGGAATATGATCTCCTTTTATAGAGTTTACATGAGATATGAAGCACGGCTGAATTTGAATAAAACTCAGGGTTTCTATCTGACTCAGCCAATTAGGGTTTTGACATAGTAATCGCACCAACTTAGAGAGATCAGATGCATAATTCCACCGTTGGATTTGAGGTTGAAGTAGTCTTAAAGCTCTCCTCCAAAAATCAGCACGATCGGACATCGGATGACCGTTCGATGAAGGGTTTGATCGAAACTGGACAGAGGCATTCAAAAACGGGATTTTTCCTCTTTTTCTTTTTGAATATAATTCTTTTTCCTCTTTTTCTTTCTTTAATTAAATCCAAGATAGGAAATAAGATATTGAGGTATGCAAGGACTCTTTTCCATTTGGACTCTCTCAATAATATCTCTGTAGATTTGATTTTAAATCTCAGCCGTAGATCAGATTTGCCTTCTTTATCTTTTCAATATTTCGGAGTTAGCCCATAATCACACATCTCTAGCCCATCATGCTCCAGATCAGACCCATTTTCGCATTTGAGAATTTGAATGAACTTCTTGACGTGTGTAAAATAGCATGATTCAAGCCCAAAACTCCAAATATTTGCTTAAATCTTGAAAAGTCCTAAAATCTGCAAAAATAACATAAAACCCAAGGTAACTCCACTCTAAGTGTATAAAATGCATGCTTTATGCCCTAAGATTTCACACATAAATGTGCTCATCATTGGTGATCGTCAGATCTTTATAGTTAGACCTCTTTTGCGGAGTAGTAGGTGACTTCCCTTAATCACACAATCTTTTGCCATGAGTGTATGGCAATTACCATATCCTGTAGGATTGCCAACTTCCATAAGTGATAACAACCGCTTCTTGGTTGGTTGTCCATACCAAAATTTCAAGGGTTCGTGCCTGCCTTCTGATCTTGCAAGGTTCCTTCCTTATCACGCTAACGATTAGTCCGGTTTGTTCGAACCCCGCATTGGTCGGACCATTCTTGACCGGAGTCAAGGGTTGAACCGAGGATGGACCTGGTTCGGTAATGATTTTCCCGTATCAATGATCAAACTCTTAATAATATCAATTGTCTTTCTAACTAAATTACATAGATACGATCTATAAGTCTTATAGGAAGACTTTACCGAAAAAACAAAAAAAATCCATTGAAAGATATGCTTTATGGGATCTAATTTTTATAAAAAAACTATATGGCCCATGCAGGTCTCGAACCTGCGACCTTCGCGTTATTAGCACGACGCTCTAACCAACTGAGCTAATGGGCCAATGTTATATTCAATTTACTGATTCATTATTAATTATTATTACTAGACTAGAAATGATTATAATAGTATTACATCTCAAAACTTGTATCAAAGTGATGTGGTCTCAGCAACCCCAACAAACTGTTTTTCAGGACATGGTGATGGACACTGAGACTGACATCCCCCAGGTCTTTCCTTATCACAAATACTCTGAATTTTTTGACTTCTGCATTGTGCTTTTCATTTCAATCCTTGCAATTATGAATAATTGGCTTAAAAAACTCAAACTCAAACCTAAATCTAGAAATATATTTTATGCTAAACTTGTTGATCTCTGTCTTTACCAGTTTTTATTTCATAGACTTCCATGCTGTGTAGGGGGAAAACTTTTTGTTACCTCTTCTTTAAATTTTCTTATTTGTTTCTTATCCTGGTGTATATTAATTTTCTTTCTTTTCGTGTGAGGTGTTTGGGGTGGATAGTTTGGTGGTGGAATCTTGTTGGGGCTTTGGTTGTTGTTCCCTGCTAGCATATGAAATTTTTGTCCTGGAATGTGCGTGGTATTAATGGCACTTTCACTCAACTCTGCATTAAAAAAATGTTGCTAAAACATAAACCGGACCTAGTGTTCCTATGTGAACAAAATGCAGGGATCATTGTGAACTTGTGTCAAAGAAGCGGAATATCTTTCAAAGGTATAGTATTGTGGGGCATATGGTTAGTAGTGGATAAAAGGGTTGAAGGGTGGAATTGTAGTGATAAAAGCTATGGATTACTGTTATGACTAAAATATCCCAGTACCGGTTTAAGACGGTTCCGCTCCGGTTCGATGATGGTTTAAATAGATTTGATTGTTTCAATAAAGAAATATATGGGTTCGCCCAAAGATGATAGAAGAAGATTGATCACAGCCATCTAATCAGGAGCTACAATCTGGCGGTCATGATTGAAAAACACTATAGGCGGGAAAATCTATATAAAAAGGGGAAAAAGGACTCGTCGAAAGTAAGTCTCTTAGAACAATTCAAACACTGGATTTATTCTTAATTCTACTCCATTAGAACAGCTCGGAAGCTCCTTCGAGCTCTGAAGAACTGTCTTCACATAGCTAACTAGACTGTCGGAGACATGATGCCGATCAAGACGATCGGCTCTGTTTCTAACCAGTGTGTTTCATTTTCCAGTGAAAAAAAGACTAACGAAGGAATCAAACGAGTCAAATCGATCCAGATCTGAAGAGCTTGGTGTGAAGGTTGCGGTCCAAAGCTATTGGCAAAATTAGCACCAACATTTTGGCGCCGTTTGTGGGAAAACAGCTTGAACAAGTTCAGAACAAAGGTTATGGCTCAATCACCTGAGCGAGAGGAAATATTACCAGTTGAAATGGCAGAAACAAGCCAGAGGGAGCCGAGGAGAGTAAATTCGAAAAGAAGAACAAGAGAAACAGTTCCAAAGACCGCCAAATTCCGACAATGCGGACTCGGCAAAGACAAAGAATGACGGAAGATCGTTCACCTCATCCTGCTGAGATTTTTAAAAGACAGGAGAAGCAACTTGCAGATACGCTGGCTGCTTCTCATTTGGAGCTGAATCCAAATCAAATCACCGAACGATTTGAAAGTATGCAACATCAAATACTTGAAACGCAAAATCTGATGAGGACATTCATCAAGCAAGTCGAAATTCAACAAGAAGGAAGAGTTCTGATCTCACCAGCTAGAAGATCTTGAACTCTTTCTCGAGTTGAGACGATTTTGTTCCAAATCCTCAGATTCAAAGGTCGAGAGAAAGCCAAAGGAGATCAATTCTCAGGGACGGATCAGGAGAAAGTGCAGATCCAAATTACATTCCTCTAGAATCTGAAGATCAAGGATCATCCAAGGACGATTGATTAAGCCACATTCAAAGTAAAAAGAGTAGAAGTCTTGGAGATCGGAGAGATAAGAGAGAAACAAGGAGATCAGAAGGTAGCAGATCTGAAGTTCACGGATTTGAAATCAGTAAAAGATTTCGTATCCTGGATGATCACATTCAACGATTGACGAACAAGGACAATGGAGAAAAAGTGGAAGAAGCAATGAATCAAAATCCATTTTCTAAAGATATCATGTCAGCACCATTGCCGCACAATTTTAAGCTTCCGGTGTTCACAATGTATGATGGAAGCACAGATCCGACGGAACACCTGGCTCAATTCAATTCCGTTATGATGTTAGGAGGTAATTATGATGTTTTAAAGTGTCGATCCTTCCCATCATCGTTGAAAGGTCCTGCAACAACTTGGTTCTTCAGTTTATTACCGGATTCCATTAAAGATTTCAGAGATTTGACAAAAATATTCTTGTCGAGATTCCGAAGTAGTATGAAGAGTAGCAAAACAGTGGATAATCTGGCTGCAATTCACCAGAAATCAGGAGAGTCAGTTCGAAGTTATATGAAAAGATTCAATCAATAATCAATTTAGATAAAGAATTTAAATGAAGCAGTAGAGTATGACACTATGTTCAGAGGTTTGACGGACGATCATTTGTTAGAATTCCTGATCATGAACAAACCGGCAAACATTGTAGAGTTGACAACTCGGTGTAATCAATATGCTAACATGAAAGATATCCTTCAGGCGAGGAAGGAAACTGATGGCGATGGGAGCAAAAAGAGGGAAGATGGAGTCATGAGGTCTGATCCGAGGGATCGAAGGAACAACATAAATTATCTGAGAAATGGTCCTGATCGTCAAATTAGAAGGGATATTCCGAGACCATTCCTGGAAAATTATACTCTTCTTAATACTAGAAGATCAGAAATTCTGATGTGAATTCAACATCAAGGATTTGTAAAATGGCCAGCACCGATGATAGAAAAGGCAGATGAGCGGAATCCAAACAGATTTTGCAAATATCATAGAGATCATGGTCATGATACTGATGATTGCAAGAATCTGAAAAATGAAATTGAGCGATTAATCAATCAAGGGAGACTTGATCATTATGTTCAAAGGAGAAACAGAGGTAATCGGAGAAACGTTGTTGATCAGCCGAGAAGATGGGATAACCAAGCACCAGTGAGGGAGGACCAGGCGAAGAGAGATTTTCAATCTAGTTCTCCAGATGAAAATGCTAAACATCAAGAAAACCAGCAGGTTCAGCAAAAGTAGTCTCCCGTTATGACCATCTTGGGGAGTTTAGATTTAAACTCAATTTCAAAGTCCAAGGCTCATGCCAGGTATGTCAATGCTGTCGAATCTCATGTTATTCCTAAAAGAATTAAGAAGGTGAAAGAAATAGTCTTCACAGAGGAGGAAATGGATGGAATTCAAGAACCACATGATGATGCCATTGTTGTAGTCATTGAAGTGGCAAATAGGGATATTCACAGGGTTTTAATTGATACGGGATCTTCTGTGGACATTATGTCTTATGAAGCCTTTCAATGGTTGAAGATGGATACAGTCAAGATAAAACCTTGCGGAACAAGACTATTTGGATTTTCTGGAGAATCTACTTTGGTGGAAGGAACTGTGGAGTTAACAATTACATTGGGAACACATCCACAAATAGTAACTATGGTTACTAAATTTTTGTTGATAAATAATTTGTCAGCTTACAATATAATTTTGGGAAGACCAGCTCTGAATGCTATTGGAGCTGTGGTTTCAACGTGGCCTTTAAAAGTAAAATTCCCAACTGAAGGAGGCATTGGAGAATGCAAATCTGATCAAAGAACCTCGAGACAAAGTTATACAACTTTCTTGAAAGATTCAAAATCGCAAGGTAAAACTCTTGCCCTTACTGTTGAAGTTATGGATAATAGGGACGAAGAAAAAATTCAGAGAGGAGAACCAATGGAGAAGCTAGAAAAAGTTTCTTTTGACCTCAAAAATCTAGACAAGGGAACTATGATTGGGGCTGATCAGACCAATCAAGACAAGGACCTGTTGAAAGATTTTTTCTACTAAATGCAGATGTCTTTGCTTAGTCAGCACAAGACATGCCAGGTTTGAGCAGGGAGGTAGCAGAACATTGTCTCTGGATAGACAATACTACAAAACCAGTAAAACAAAGACGGAGGAATTTCTCATTAGAAAAGCATGATGCGATCAAGGTCGAAGTAGAAAAGCTCAGAAAATCTAAATTTATTGAACAAATAGAATGTCCCAAATGGCTGGCAAATGTCGTAATGGTGAAGAAGCACAATGGCAAGTGGAGAATGTGTGTGGATTATACTGATTTGAACAAGGCTTGTCCTAAGAATTGTTATTCTCTACCATGAATTGATCAGTTGATTGATGCCAAATCAGGTCAGCAAATGTTAAGTTTTATGGATGCTTATTCTGGCTACAATCAAATTCTTATGAAAAGGGAGGACCAACCTCACATGGCATTTATGACGAATCGAGAAAGCTATTTTTATAAGGTTATGCCTTTCGGATTAAAAAATGCTGGGGCAACATATCAGAGGGCAATGAATAAATTGTTTGCTGATCAGATCGGAAGAAATATGGAGGTTTATGTGGATGATCTTCTTGTAAAAAGCCAATTCAGATCTGATCATCTCATCGATCTAAGGGAATGCTTTGATGTACTCAGAAATAATGGAATGAGACTTAACCCTGAAAAGTGTGCATTTGGAGTTCATCTGGTAAATTTCTTGGTTATATGGTAACATATAGAGGGGTATTGAGGCGAATCTAGAAAAGATTAAGGCCATTCTGGATATGTCAGCACCCAGCAATATGAAATAAATCCAAAGTTTAACAGGGAGAGTTGCGGCATTGAACAGATTCATATCCAAATCAGGAGATAAATGTGAACCATTCTTCAAGGCGTTGAAAAGTTTAAATGCACTTAACGAATTCAGATGGTCAGAGGACTGTCAAAGCTCGTTTGAAGAATTAAAAAGGAGGTTGACCAGCCCGCTAGTTCTTTCTCGACCAAAGCCAGGAGAGGTCTGCAGATATATTTATCTTCTTCAAAGGTGGCAGTGAGTGCAGTATTAATCCGAGAAGAAGGTACTATCCAAAATCCTATCTACTTTGTAAGTCATACATTGTTAGATGCTAGAGTCTAGATATTCAGAATTTGAAAAATAGCGGCCAGAAAGCTTAGGCCCTATTTTCAGGCTCATCCATTTATTGTTCTTACTAACTGACCTTTAAAGAAAATATTACATAAGCCTGATCTTGCCGGGAGAATGGTATCATGGGCAGTAGAGTTGACAGAACATGATATAGATTATAAGCCCAGAACTGCGATAAAGGCATAGGTCCTGGTTGATTTTATTGCTGAAAGTATTTCATCACCAGAGGAAGAGAAAGACTCTAGTGAAATATCTACTGGGTGGATTCTTCATGTGGACGGATCAAGTCATTCTCAAGGGTAAGGAGCAGGCATGATTTTACAAAGTCCGTTCGGATTTGTAATTTAGAATGCTCTTCGATTTAACTTTCACGCTTCAAACAATGAAGCAGAATATGAAGCTCTCATTGCGGGATTACGACTGGCCAAATCCCTTTGTGTGCAAAACATTGAAGTAAAAAGCGATTTTGAGCTGGTGGTCAGTCAAGTCACAGGAGTATATGATGCGAAAGATGATCGGATGATCAGTTATCTTAAGAAGGTGTTGGAATGTAAAAGATGGTTTTCACAATTCTCGATTATGAGAATATCCAGAAATTAGAACACAATGGCAGATTCTCTTGCGAAATTAGCATCTGCAAAATTTGCTTCTTTACCGCAGACTGTATATATTGCGGAGCTAGATATCCCAGCATATTCAGAGCCAGAGAAAATAGAAATTGATGCAGAAATATCTTGGATGGATCCTATTATACAGTATCTTAAAGAGGGTATTCTCCCTGAGGACAGAGAAAAGGCCAGAACTGTGAAAAGAAGAGATGCCAAGTTTGTTCTAAAGAATGAACTGTTATATAAAAGAATAGTTTTTGGGCCACTTTTGAAGTGTTTGGGACCATCTGATGCACAATATGCTCTGGCAGAGGTCTATGAAGGAATCTGTGGAAGTCAACTAGGCGGGAAAGCTTTGGCTTATAAAATTTTAATGCAAGGATTCTATTGGCCACGAATGCAAACTAAAGCAATTGAATATGTAAGGAGATGTCATCAGTGCCAAATTCATGCTCCAATTCAGAACCAACTGGCGGAGTAGCTGACATCAATTCTCAATCCCATTCCATTTGCAATGTGGGGGATGGATCTACTTGGTCCATTTCCTGTTACGTTTGGAGGGAAAAAATTTGTGGTAGTTGCAATTGATTATTTCACAAAATGGGTGGAGGCAGAAGCCTTAGCCACAACTACCACAAATCAAATTGAGAAGTTTTTCAGAAACAAGGTCATCTTCAGATATGGTTTGCCAAAAGTCTTACTGACGGATCATGGAACTCAATTTGACAACGAAAGATTCAAGGAATTCTGTGCAGATTATCACATCGAATGCAAAAACTCTTCCGTGGCATATCCTCAATGCAATGGTCAAATCAAGGTAACTAACAGAACTCTCTTACAAGGAATTAAGAGGAGACTGGATGAGGCAAACAGCCTGTGGGTCGATGAGTTACCTCATGTGCTATGAGTGTATAGAACTACAATCAGAACACCAACGGGAGAAACACCCTTTAAGCTGGCATATGGGTCCGAGGCATTGGCTCTAGTGGAGGTAATGGTTGGATCAGATAGATCAAAGAAGTTCAATCCGGTGACTAACGAGGAAGGATTGAGGGTAAATCTTGAGTTTTTGGATGAAATTAGGGAGAGAGCTCTATATCGAAATATAGAGTACCAGAAGAGAACGGCGGCGTACTATAATGCTCATGTCAGACCTAAATCTTTTAAAGTTGGGGATTTTGTCTTGAGGAAGAAATCAGCATCAGATCCGAGGAACTGTGGAAAGCTCTCTGCAAACTGGGAAGGACCATATGTGGTAACAAAAACTGTGAGCAAAAATACATATTGGCTAAGGATGCTTATGGAAGCTGATTGAGGCGACCATGGAATGTAATTCACCTCAAGAAATATTATCAATAGAAAGGAAGCAGAATTTTCTAGTATTCTTGAAGAAATTATTCTATCAACCATTATCATCAAAAGATTCTTCTTTGATTTGCGCAAAAGGTCTTTTTCGTCGAACCATTTTTCCGATCATTCTTTCTAACGCTGATCCAGAGTCATTCCTTCTTAGGGTGATCTCGATTTCCCGAAGTCAGGCTCTAGTAAGCCAGCCTTCCAAGGCCTAATTATGCTAGTTGATCACAGATCATTCCTTCCGAGGGTGGTCCCGACTTTTCGTAAGTCAAGCTCAAATATACAGCCTTCCGAGGCTTGATCATGCTTTTTAAAGCTGATAACGGATCATTCCTTCCGAGGGTGGTCCCGACTTTTCGTAAGTCAGGCTCAAGTAGCCAGCCTTCCGAGGCCTGGTCATGCTTTCCGAAGCTGATCATGGATTATTCCTTCGGAGGATGGTCCCTACTTTTCGTAAGTCAGGCTCAAGTAGCTAGCCTTCCGAGGCAGCCTTTCGATCGAGGGCAAAGGAGTTGATAAAGAAAAATTCTCACAAGACAGGTTATATGGAAGATTTTAATCAAAGACGCAAAAACTTTCTTCAACTATTGTCTAAGGACAGAAACATCTGATCAGTTATAAAAGCTTCATCAACCATATTTTCCTTAGGAATACTTCATCAGCAACTAATCAAAGATATAGTAGTTGGTTAGAAGTGTGGAATCTGATCAGATGTGCAACAACTCAAGGATGGTTATCATTTTATATCCGTGGTCAACATTGCAAAGGTTCTCTTCAAAATATTATTTTATCAAAGCCACAAGGAGCAAAAGAAAAGAAAGGGAAATTCTATTGATATAAAAGAGATTGACAAAGTCAGAGCCCTTATATTAAAAGGTTAACAAAAAGGTAAGTTAAAAAACAAAGGAAAATGTTTTCTTAAACATCTAGATTTGCAGGTGGGTCGTCATCTTAGCAGCATTTTTATCACCTTGGGGAGGTGAATCATCATCATCATTCTTGTCACTGGAATAGTAACTGTTGTCAGAACTGGAAGAGTCATCATTGTCATCTTCCAAAGAACTACTTGAATTCGGATGCTTTAAATTCCTAAGTGATACGGAGAAAATATGATCGAACTTGGTTCATTCTTGGTTCGACCCTCGACTCCTGTGGGGATGAAAAGAATCAACTCGCTTCCGAGCGAGCCGGGTCCATGAGGTAGCTTGCTGAGGAAGAAAACTAAATCATCCACAAGCACGCCCTAATCCGATACTTTTGGAGAAGGTTAATTAACCTAATGACGGCTAGCAGAGTTCGGTGGCTGTCAGTCATCGCTATCATACGGATAACCACCATATAACACTCGGGTTATCCTAGGAGTCCTCTACTAGTCCAAACTAGTAGAAGTCTATCACTCAATGGATCTATCTGTTAAGATCCAACGACTATCCGAAGAAGGCTCAAATACATCCAACAAAGAAGATTCGAAGGTACACTCTATATAAGACACTACCTCCCCACAAAGGAGAGGATGGACGAAATCACTCAGATGCTTACTATCTGAATCGTATTCTTGTTATTCATTCCTTAGCTCTATGCTCTAGCAGAGCCGTTTGTGATTAAGTTCATCAACTGACTTATCCTTCGGAGGTGGACTCCCGACCCCAGTGGTCGGGACACATCTGACGCTTTATTTTGCAGGTCATTCTCAGGAGATCTAAGGGCTGAGCAGATTTTGGACGCATCGTTTGGCTCCGTCTGTGAGAAACGTTTCAGAAAGCTATGGTGACTAGATCAGCGGAAGCAGCAGCTGCTGCGCAGTGAGATGCTGGCGTCCCAATTCCTAGAGTAAACAATCCGGATATTCCTCAGGGAAGTCGACCGCTCAAAGTAGATGGTGGTCAAGGAGGTAATAATCCTCTAGATTCACTCCAGCGTCAACTGGATCAACTGAAACTCCAGATGCTGGAGGTAAGTCAGGCACTCTGTGTGCTGACCAGACAAGTGGTGGTACCACAAGAGCCCGATCGTCGTGATGCAGGAAGGTGCGCATCGCAGCGGGATCGGAGACTAATTGATGAACAAAATGTCGGTCAAAACTTCCGTGAAGGCGACCGAGTGCCTAGGAGAACTGAAAATCTCCCTAGGCGTGACGATCGGTTCGACGGACCACAAGGGAGTACTACTGATTCGAATACAAGGTTGGTTATAGGAGTGAGAACTCACTCACCAACTGTTAGACGCGTTGTTCGTGATGATGATCGTGTTGTTCGTGATAATGATCGTGTTGTTCGTGATAATGATCGTGTTGTTCGTGATAATGATCATGTTGTTCGAGGTCGTGATCGTGTTGCTGAAGATTGATCGTCACATATTGGTCAAGAATTGGCTAATATCAATCAGAAGCTCGGGCAATTGGCGAGAGGGAGGATAACTGATGATATCTATTCAGTTATTCGAAAAACTCCATTTGCCGAGCCTATTGTTGGATATCATTTTCCTCACAATTTCCGTTTGCCAACTTTTTTCACATTCGATGGCTCCGGAGATCCCACGGTCCACATCAGTTATTATCAGCAGATTATGGCAGTTGCAGGTAATCTTGATGAAATTCTTTGTAGGGTCTTTGGTTCATCTTTAATTGGAGCAGCACAGAAATGGTTCTCGAACCTCCCCTCAGGAAGGATCGTGAATTTCGACGAGTTGGCACGCAAATTCATAGGGCGATTTCAGAGTGGAATCCAGGTTAAAAAGACCGACGAAACCTTGTTTACTATTAGACAAGGGAAAAGTGAATCGATTCGGGAATACCTGAAAAGATTCAACAGGGTTACAATGGAGATAGAAACCTAGATGAGCAAGTAGCTAAAACTGCTTTGTTCACTAGCCTTACTAATCGAAGACTCTTGGAGTTATTACTTCAAGACATGCCTACAACTTATGCTGAATTGGTACAGAGATGCCAAAAGCAGGCAGAAGTCACGGAAATCTTAGACGCCCGCCAGGGGGATAATAAAGCCTACACGAAAGAGCAGAAGACTCCTGAAAACAAACAGAAGCCGAGGCAGAATATTCGAGATCGAGTTGGAAAGCCTTATCAGGCATGGCGGCAAAGATCTCCCGACAAAAGTGAGTATACTCCATTAAATATTCCTCTGGCTGATATTTTAAACATTATCAAAAAATGGAATATCTTGAAATGGCCTCCGAAGCTTCCTACTAAACCTGGGGAACAGGATCGAGAAAGGTATTGCTGTTTCCACAAGGATTATGGTCATTATACTAATGATTGTAGACATTTAAAGGCGGATATTGAAAGATTGATATCCTAGGGACATTTGTCCAGTAAAAAGGGACCGTTCGGTTAGCCCAGATCAACCGAAGGAGGCTCCTAAATCTAAGAAGGGTAAAGAGGTGATTGATGCTACTCGGTCACCAATCCTTACAATCTTTGGAAGTCCCGAGCCTAAATCACTCCGGAAGCTGAAAGCAAAATCTAAATTTGTTGGAACCGGAGAAGCGCAGAAGCGTAAGAGGCCAAATGGTGAGGGTTCGATTACCTTTGGAAAAGAAGATGAAAGAGGCGTTTGTCTGCCTCATGATGATGCCATAGTCATCAAGGTAGAGATTGCACGCCTTGAAGTACACAGGGTGTTAGTTGACACCGGGTCTGCTGCAGACTTATTATCTTATGCAGCTTATCAGAAACTCAAGGTGGATGAAGACTTGATGGAGCCATCATCCACGCATCTATATGGCTTTGTAGGATCGTCTGCAATAGCGGAAGGATCGGTCCAATTGGACCTATCAATTGTAAGCTTCCCCAAAGAAGCTACCGTTCAGGTAAATTTCTTAGTGGTTCGAGAGCTCCCAACTTACAACGTCATCCTCAGGAGACCATCTTTATCAAAGTTAGGTGCTATCGTTTCAACGAAGCACCTCAAAATAAAACTCCCGACTGATATGGGAGTCGGTCAAGTTTCATCTAACTAGAAAATTTCTCGGCAATGTTATGTTGCATATCTGAAAGACAAGGAAGGCCCGAGAAAGGTAATGGCGTTACCAATTGAAGTACGAGATGATCGGGATGAAGCAGAAATGCAAAGGCCCGAGCCAGTAGAAAAATTGGAGCAAATACAGTTGTATCCCGGTGATGAAAAAAGAGTTACTTATATCGGGTCTGAGCAGCTGGAAGAATTCAAAGGGGAGTTGAAGTCTTTTCTTCAACAAAATAGTGACGTGTTCGCGTGGTATACAGATGACATGCCAGGAATTGATCGGCATGTTGCAGAGCACAAACTTTGGATAGATCCAAAGGTGAAACCAGTTATCCAAAAAAGGAGAAATTTCTTCATGGAAAAATATAAAGCCGTTCGGGACGAAGTTGAAAAACTGAAGAGTTCAGGTTTCATCGAACAAATTGAATGCCCAATCTGGTTGGCCAACGTGGTAATGGTCAAAAAGGAAAACGGGAAGTGGAGGATGTGTACAAATTACACAGACCTCAACAAGGCTTGCCCTAAAGATTGTTACCCATTACCTAGGATTGATCTGCTGATAGATGCAACTGTAGGGTATGAAACCTTGAGTTTCATGGATACCTACTTAAGGTATAATCAGATCCTCATGAACGAGGAGGACGAAAAGTTTACGGCTTTCATGACTGATCGTGAAAGTTTTTATTATAAAGTCATGACGTTCGGCCTGAAGAATGCATGAGCTACTTATCAGAGGGCCGTCAACAAAATTTTCAAGGACTTGATCGCGAAAAATGTCAAAGCTTACGTTGACGATATGCTAGTAAAGAGCATTGCAAGGACGAAACATATTGAAGATTTAACAAAGGTATTTTCAGTACTGCGAAAATACCAGATGAAGCTGAATCCGGAGAAATGTGCCTTCGGAGTTTCGTCAGGCAAATTCTTGGGCTTCATGGTATCACAAAGGGGTATTGAGGCTAATCCAGCCAAAATACAAGCTTTGATTGATATGGAAGCCCCCAAGACTGTTCGGGATGTGCAGTGCTTGACGGGGAGAGTAGCTGCTTTGAACCATTTCATCTCACAATCTGGAGAAAAGTGCCTACCTTTTTTCAAAGCTCTCAAAGACTTGAGGGGCAGCAAGGAGGCAAAGTGGACTAAGGAATGTCAGAAAGCTTTCGAAGAATTGAAGGAGACACTGGGAAGACCACCGCTATTGTCTTGGCCCAAGAAGGGAGAAGTCTTGCAGCTATATTTAGCGGCATCCCCTTCGACGGTCAGCATAGTTCTCGTTCGGGAAAAGGACAAGAAGCAACGGCCAATTTATTATGTCAGCCACGTACTACTGGACGCGGAAACAATGTATTCTCAGATCGAGAAGCAGGCTCTAACTCTTATGATAGCAGCTAGAAAACTACGACCATATTTTTAGGCTCATTCAATCGAGGTATTACTACTTTTCCCCTTAGTAAAGTTCTTCGTAAAACTGATTTGTCTGGAAGAATGGTGGCATGGTCGGTTGAACTTAGTGAGTTCCAAGTAAGCTTAAAGCCTCGAACGACAGTCAAAGCTCAAGCACTAGCCGACTTTGTAGTAGAGACTACTGCACCCATGGAAGAAGTTACCGAACCCACTATTCCGACAGTATGGGAGGTATATGTGGATGGTTCGAGTAACAAGGATGGAGTCCGGCAGGATTTATTATTCGGTATGCATTGAGATTTGCATTCGAAGCAAGTAATAATGAGGCGAAGTACGAAGCCCTTATAGCTGGACTTAGATTGTCAAAAGCATTAGCAATAGCAGACATAACTATTTATAGTGACTCTCAACTAATTGTTAACCAAGTACAGGGGGAATATGGTGTTAAGGAACCCGATTACAGAAATATCAAGAGATTGTGCAAGTATTGCAGAAAGAGTTCAAGAATCTGAAAGTGTGTCAGATTCCAAGAAAAGAAAATACAATGGCAGATGAGCTATCCCGATTAGCCAATGCCAAAGAAAAGAATTTAGACCCTTCAGTCTACATCGAAGAGATAACATTTCCAAGTTATCATGAGAAGGAAATTTCCTATATTGAAGCGGCGCGTTGCTGGATGGATCCAATGGTTGAATATCTGAGAGATGATAAACTACCGGAGGATCCGAAAGAGGCGAGATTAATCAAAGTACAATCAACGCGATTCATTATGCAAAATGGAAGGTTGTTCAGAAGATCTTATTCTGGACCCCTCCTAAGATGTTTGGGTCCCGAGGGATCAGAATCAGCCTTGGCTGAGGTACATGAAGGAATTTGTGGTGCTCACATGGGTGGTCGGGCCCTGGCACACAAAATTATGAGGCTTGGGTTATATTGGCCTAAGCTCCAACAAGCTGCTATAAAATATGTTCGCCGATGTAGCAACTGTCAAATCCATGCTACGGTATCTAAACGCCCAGCTGAAACCATGACTTCGATTTTAGATCCCATCCCTTTTGTGATGTGGGGAATCGATATCATGGGCAAATTCACCAAGGCGTCAGGTGGAAGAGAATATCTTATAGTAACAATCGATTACGTCACCAAATGGGTCAAGGCTAGCGCCCTGGAAACCATCATTGAAAAAAAGGTGGAGAAAATTCATGCTCGAGTCAATTATATATCGGTTTGGAATGCCAAAAATAATTATTACCGATCATGGCACCCAATTCGACTGTCCACAATTTGAGCAATTTTGTAGAACTTATTTGATTGAGCATCGTATGTCATCAGTGGCATACCCCCAAAGCAATGGTCAAGTAGAGGTTACAAATCGAACACTACTTGAGGGAATAAAGAGAAGACTCGAAGCTGATAAAGCCTTGTGGGTCGAAGTAATGGCTGGAACACTTCGAGACAGAGAATTCGAAGAAAAAGCGAATGAACAAGGACTCCTTGATAGCCTTGATTTGTTGGATGAGGTTCGTGCAAAAGTAATAGCACGAACTCAACATTATCAACGGAGGATAGCGTCACATTATAATTCCCGAGTAAAAAATCGTCGGTACTTAGCAGGAGAAACGATATTGAGAAATACCTTAGCTTCAGATCCACGCCATCAAAGGAAATTGGACCCTTCATGGGAAGGACCATATATGGTTATTAAACCAGTCGGTTCGGGGGCTTACAAGCTGAAGAACATGACAACCCAGAAAGAGTTGGATCGTTCGTGGAATGCCAGGCATCTGAAGAAATATTATCTTTGAAGATTATCATTTTCGTTCATCATGTAACAAATTTCAACTCAATCAATACAATTATCAGTTTTCAACATACTGTCTTTTGATTGGGGGGCATCATACAACACTCAAGAACAGATCCAGTGGAAAAAAATCAAAAGGCGTCAGTTTAAAACCCGAGTGAGTTCCTTCTCAGACTTATTGAATTTCTCCGGAGATCTCTAAGTAAAGGCATTGGTTTAAAACCCGTGTGGGACCTTCTACAAGGCATCGGTTTAAAACCCGAGAGAGTTCCTTCTCAGACTTATTGAATTTCTCCGGAAATCTCTAAGTTAAGGCATCGATTTAAAACCCATGTGGGACCTTCTACAAGGCATCGGTTTAAAACCCAAGTGAGTTCCTTCTCAGACTTATTGAATTTCTCCGGAAATCTCTAAGTAAAGGCGTCGATATAAAACCCGTGAGGGACTTTCTACAAGGCATCAGTTTAAAACCTGTGTGGGACCTTCTACAAGGCGTCGGTTTAAAACCCGAGTGAGACCTTCTCTAGACTTATTGAATTTCTACGGAAATCTCTAAGTAAAGGCATTGTATTGAACAACTAAGACCTACTGCAACAATGACTCTCAAGTGACTGACAAAGTTCAAAGATGAAGTTAATTCTTTATTTCTTTAAACGACCAGAAGAGGCCAACCTTTACATCAAGTATACATATGAGACAACAAGTGTTGGGATACAATCTTCACTCGGTCAAAAAAGAAAGTCATCGTCGGTGATCATTAAGAAGTTAAACAAGATCGAAGGAGCTTTGTCAGAGGTAAAATAGAGTCAAGAAGCAGCATAGATTCAAGAAGAAGAAGAAGAAGAGAGTCGGGAAAACATATGTTATCAAAATCCTCTGCAATTCCTTACTCTTTATCCAGCTTGACTGAAAGAAGTCTGATCTTTGATCAAACCTGCATTCAAGGCAAGCTCTTCATAACTGAATCCTTTGAGAGGAGAATATGGAGGAGAATCGTCAAGATAATCCATGATATCCGGATCTGGGGATGGAAGGTCTGTAGCATCCTTGGTCCAGGCGGGAAGAGGAAGTCCCAGCTTTGCAAACACTTCAGGATGACAATTGGCCCAGTGGGGAGTCGTGTCAAAATAAGGATTTCTCCTTAATATCGATTCCCATACTTCGTTTTCGCCATCCCGGTATGCCTGCAAGTTATAAGCGTTTAGCATATCAACAAAAGGCTTACTGTGCAAATACTTGAAGATGCAAGCTCTGCGAACATCAGTTGGGAGGAACTCGGGAAAAGGGATAACAGCTTGCCTTTGGGGTAACGCTTCAAACCCTTTCGCCCCTGACTTCCCTACTTCCCATTCCAGCCAACGGATCTTCTCCCTGGCATCATCCAAATCCTAACGAAGATGTTCGATCACGGAATTCTTTTCTCCTGCAACCTCCCAAGCTAGGTTTCCAAGACGAGCAATCTCAGCGTCTTTAGCTTTGGAGTCTTCCCGAAGCCTGGAAACTTCATCACTCAGTCTACCGAGTCTAGAGGCTGCTTCCACTTGGTTGTGGAAGTTACCAGTAAGACTCCTGCAACAACCTCAGAGTTAATCATGAGCAAAAGAAAAGTCTTCAGAACAGAAAGGTAATGAAGAAAAACTTACATCATCAGTGATATCGAAAACTCACTGTCTGGAATCATGGAGAGGACTCTACTCTCGGCAAGTATCCGAACAACAATGCACCATTCCAGTGCCTTGTCAAAATCTCCTGTCACCAAGTCAGACCTCTTCGACGAACAAGAAGGATGAGCTACATCATGATCATCCGCCAACCTAGGGCGCTTCCTAGTGGCAAAATCCTTTGGCTCCAGAGAAGGAGAGGAGGAGGATGCCAAACAAGCTCTAGAGTTGGAAATAGAAGCAGCACCGGCAGGGACCGCATCTTCCTCAGATGCCAACATAGTTGCCTCAAATGCCCGTAGGGTCTTCTTCAGGGAAGACCAAATGGTCTCTGGAGTAGGGGCATCAGCAGTACAAGCAACGACGGAGGGAGCCACGTCCTCCTTGGAAGACCGAACGATCTCTTCAGGCAGAGGGAGTGTGGGAGAAACATCAGCAGAAACTGTGGGAATCTGATCTGAAGATTCACCTACAGCAGTCTCCTCACGTTTAGAAGATTCGCCAACGACAATCACCTCAAAAGAAGCAACCTTCGTCGGTACAGGGGCAATTTTCTTGCAGGAATTTGCCCTAATAAAGTCCAAGTTAATTCTGGGAGGCACTGCAAATACAAAAAGGCCAGTGTCAGGACGAGGATCCAACAACATACAGAAAAGGGAAAACCCTAGATCTTTGTTGGGCATGAACTACTCTGAACTGCCGTCATAAGTAAACCCCAAGTATGAATAATATGGAGCTTACTCAAGGAGAAGAAGAGATTCATGACATAAACAGAAAAGAAGACTTACTCGTTCAGATTCTAATCGAAGATAGTGTTGGAGCACAAGAGTTCGGATACAGCAAAGGAAGATGGAATGTCGTTTTGCAAATCTATCAGACAGAAATAACTTGTAGATAGCGAGATAAAAATGAAGTAAGCTTGAGGGGCTTAAATAGCCTCAAAGAGGGATGCGATGGTTGAAAGCCTAAGGCAACCAAGGGACTGGATCGAAGAGACGCTTTGAATTCTTCAAAAAGCAGGATCAACGGTTAGGGGAAAACGGCGCTTCAAATTCGAAATTCGAAGGTTAAACGAAGTTTCCACGTGGAACAATATGCACCTAATACGAGGATACTGCCAACCGTCACACCACCATTAAATAATAGAGTATTTCCAACTCCTTGGGAGGAGTAATGGGTATACGAATGCAGGGAAACGTTTGGACTTCACAATAAATGAAGGAGCAATTGGGAGTAATCAGAGACTGAACACATCTCTCCCAAACGCATCTTCATGATATCCCGAATGTTATCCCCCGTTAAGGTACAAGTTAATCTACGTGATAACTTATATCATTTACGTTTTGTTCCCAGGACAATTTTTAGGATATTAGATGAGGAAGTATTAAGGCAATCATTAGAAAAGTTCGAGATAAAGAAGACGATTTCTATTTCATTAAGAACGTGGAGGGCCAACCCTTACAAAAAAGAAAAAAATGACTTCCTATGATTCTTGCTCATTGTCAGCCGAGGAGTCTTTATTAGGATCTCTTTCTGAAGTAGGTTGTGGAGGTTCTTCGAGAAGGGGCGGTGAATCAGCAAGATACTCCTCAATATTCGGGTCTGCTAGAATAGGATCCTCCTCTTCCAAAACCCAGTCGGGGAATTCCAACTTAAGCTTCCCGAAGATTTCCTTGTGACACACCTCTCGAAAGGGAGTTGTGTCAAAGGAAGGGTTAGATTCAAGGATCTTTTCCCAGACGTCATTTACCCCGCTTGGTAAGCTTGAAGGTTGAAGGATCCCAACCAATTGGTGAAGGGGACATTGTTTAGATACTTCCGAATGCAGTCCCTCCGAAGATCTGGTTTAATATGTTCGGGTTTGTTGGGAACTGCCATCTTCAACAGACGTTCATTATCTAAGGACTTAAACTCGAGGCTCTCGCTAAAAACGATAGCCTGATTCTTGTGCTTCTTAGCCTCATGTTCAGCAACAACAGCACAAGTAATTGATGAGTCAAGTTCCTTCTTCAAGGAATTCATCTCCGCATCGTGCTTCTCCTTCAACTCTTCGATTGTTTTCTTCAACCGGTCCACTTCAGAATTGTCCTTTGCTAAATTCTCTTCACAGGTCTGCAGCAAGGAGCCATTGCGACCAACTCGGCTCAATGCCTCCATGTGTTGATAAAAGCTCAGCATAGCATCCTTGGAATGATGGGAAGATTATCAGAAAATCTCAGGACAGATTACAAAGCAATTGGCGGAAGATCAAGAGAAATAGTACCTTCTGGAATGACGAACGAGAACATCATCCTCCAGGGCTTCAAAGGCTTGACAATCGGCAGGCAAAAGACCAAGAGAGCTCCATTCGGCAGCCTTCTCGGGTCCTGTGTTGCCCTATCGGTCTGTGTCAGCATCCATTGAGGCGTGAAGATCTCCTCAGAATCTTTATTCTTCTTGGATTTCTTCGGAGCAGAAGCATCAGTAGAGTCGTGCTTCCTTTTAGTTCGAGCGGGAGAGGGGATATCTACCTCTTCCATTGGTTTTTTCCCTCTCCCCGAAGCCTCAACCACTGGCTTCAGGTTCCTAATACCCTTATAAGAAGGGTCTAGAAGGGGAGCAGAAGCTACTTGTCCAGCAGTCAAGGCCCGAGGAGACCATTGTTCAGCAGTCACAACAGCCCTAGCAGCTTTCACCCGAAGACTTTCAGGATTCATTCTTGGAGGCACTGCAAAGAAAGACGAGAGTCAGAATTGCAAAAATTCACAGTATCATCAAGAAAGTAACACTTGGTGGTTAGGAAGCTCACGTTGAGCCAGCCCCCAGTACTGAAGTATGGAGTTGTATTCCATCTCATATTCATGTATCTCTTGATACTATGGAATTGACTTCATCTTCCTGACGGCCGTTTTGTCTTCTTTGGATAAGGGAAGGACCCGGTTACCCTCAAAGTATGAAGTATAATGTTTCCAGACGGTCGGGAAGTTAAGATCTGATTGAGGCGCTCGGAAGAAAAAATACCGCTTGCGCCATCCTTATGATTGGAAGGGCAAGTTCCTTTGGCAAGAATGCTACCCGTCTAGTCAAGCTCCACTTTATTGAGCTTAGAAAGCACAACCCAACCGGGAGGATGGGAAATAGAAAGAACATGAAAATGTACAAAAAAAGGAAGAGAAGGCATGATGCCAAGTTCAAAGCACAAACCCAAGAAGCCGACGATGAGACGCCAGCTATTGGGAAGAAACATTCCGGAACAAATGTCCCAATGATTCAGAATGGCTGCAAACAAAGGATTGAAAAAGGGAAAGCGAACACCGCTTTCTAATGTATCAATATACAGGGAAAACTCACCCGGAAGGGTCGAGTCGACTCTCTCATCAAAATTGGGAGCCCTAAGATGGTACGAAGAAGGAAAGTCAAAACCCTGGATGGCTAAAGGAAGATTTTCCTCGTTATAGGAGGAAGCAACATAATCAGGTCCACCAACGGATTTGGTAGGTTCTCTTGACTGGCCCGGAAGACTCGCAGTCACTAGGAGTCATGGATGGTCTAGACTCAGGAAGGGAAGAAGAAGTCTCGGTTTTCCTTCACTAGTCGGCAACCGGAAGGGGAGAATCTCTTTTTCTTCTCTACTTCTTTGGCTAACTTCTCGCGAAGCTCGCGCGGAGAGCGATTAGGGTTTTCTTGTCACTATCCGGCTGCTCAGAGGGAATAGAAACAAAGGCCTCATCACCACTATCGCTTTTACCGGCGCTAGGCACAGGGGAAGTCTCAGAAGAAACCCTACTATCTTCCATTACTAAAAGGTCTGACTGTGGTTTCTAGAGAAAAAGAAACCTGGAGACAGAAAGTAAACTTTGCAAAGGGATCAATAAACTTAATGACTCACACGAGGCCAGAGAGCTTGAGGACGAGAGGATCATGAAGGCAGGAGTGAAGAAGACGACGAGGTTTCAAAATTCCAGACAAGGAGAATGAAACCTACGAAGACAGCGAACCGCTTTTAAGCACCCGCACGAGTGTTCGAGGACGTGTACGATCGAGATGAATTCGGCATCAACGATCGAGATTTGAAGAGAGTTCGAAAGTTTGAACTCACGAATCCAAAGCAGGTGTTCAGAAACCGTCGTTTTGGATTGCGTGAGCAACCATAGTTTCGGCTACAAAAGGACGCGTGGCGTCAAAATGCTCGAGGAAAAAGCGACACAACCGCATTAAATGTGAAATGACATTTAAATGGGTTGAGGATTACGCAAGGCTATTGTTCGACGAAGAACCCAGTTAAAAACCAAGCCCTTGGGATTGACCGAACGCTTGGTCTGGGGGGCTCATGATACGGAGAAAATATGATCGAACTTGGTTCATTCTTGGTTTGACCCTCGACTCCGGTCAGGATGAAGGGAATCGACTCGCTTCCGAGCGAGCCGGGTCCATGAGGTAGCTTGCCAAGGAAGAAAACTAAATCAGCCACAAGCACGCCCTAATCCGATACTTTTGGAGAAGGTTAATTAACCTAATGACGGCTAGCAGAGTTCGGTGGCTGTCACTCATCGCTATCATACGGATAACCACCAGATAACAGTCGGGTTATCCTATGAGTCCTCTACTAGTCCTGTAACAACCCCCATATTTCTAACCCGAGATCCGTATTTCAGGTCCGAGAACCCGAAGGTCTAGTTGGGTGAACTTGTGGAGTGTCCAGATTGAAGTCCATGATCCATACCCTGAACCCATGGATTTGGATCCTTTATCTGAAGAGCCTGCCCTGCTTGGTATTTGGAATTCTGGAAGTCAAGTGTTGTTCGGAGACGTCCGGAATGAAGGTAAGATCTCCCCCATCTCTTCTTTAGGGCTAGGTTGGCCTTGGGTATCAACCCCCTAGCAAAAGCACCCTTGTATGACAAATTACATGGGGGCGGTTGCTAGTGGCGGTCGATCAAACCAAACGACCGCCCGGTCTGTTTTCGGGAATTTTACCCTATTTTGCCCCGTGACTTCTATAAAAGGCAACCCTCGTCTAAGTAATGAATATTTTATTCGTGGTTGCTAAATTTGGAGGTTAGATGACTGCGGGGAAGTTCCGAAAGAGACTCTGGAGTGCTGGCAGTGACTTGGAGATCAGTCCTTTCCTTCTCTGACTCTCTGGCATGAGGTAATGAATTAATCCTTTGTTCTTTACTCTCTTTGTCCGTTAAATTCGTGTTAACCCATCCCCTCGTCTTTGTGGTTACCCCCTTGGATCTTTTTAACTCTCTTTTTAATCTACTTGAGATGAATTAACCGTAAACGAAACTCTGATTTCGTGAGAAGGTTAATCCAGTCAAGGGGAGAGTTCTGGGTAATCTATTCATGGTAATGGTTAGTTTCCCCTCACCCTTTTGGCTTAGGGAGTATTAGATTCGAGACTGGTCAAGATTACCGAACCAGATTGAAAGAGCCAGCCCGAGGGATAGAAACTCACGTTGGGGCGGCACTAGTGGCGGTTGCTCAACCTGGCCTCTGGTAAACAGAGACCAAATGGTTTTTGGTTCCGATTCAAATTGATTCATTTAACTTATATGTTACTGTAACCTTGTGTATATGTAATCACTGTTTGAAAGAAAAGTCATATAATAATTATCGGGTTTCATTTTACGGACAATCTTACTTATATGCAGGTAAGGACAATTCATCCTATCTCTTGAATAGACTTATAATATGTTAATCTAGTGTATATTTGAAATCATATTTCTTTATATATGCTGCTGTTTATATGTCCTATATATAAATCATATCACTTTACTGCTGTTTGTCTTACTTATATACATATTATGTTGATTATGAATGTTATGTATTGATGGTAGTTGGTATTTGGTTCTGATGGATGAGGTATCTATCTTGGGATATCTTAGCTAGGGATATCAGAAGGCTGTGGAATGGGACACATGCCTGCTGATGTCTCCAGCACTATCTTTACTATTTGATGGCATTATTTAGGTAGAGTCTAGATTTGCATGGTTAGGTACCCCACATGCTACTACCCTTTCGGTAGGGGGATTGAAACCGAGTGACCCGTGATGACAGTGATGTGACATTGTGGTCCACTGTTAGTCATATAAATGGTAGGGTTGCATATGTTAGGGTTGGGCTCATGGATGTCCAAGGATCGGACCGGGTGTCGTGAGGAATCATGAGAGCATCCGCCCCAACAATATGTGGATGACCATAGGGTTAAGGAAGGGAGTCCAACAGCGGTAGCTAGTCCATGAGGATTCTCTCTCCTAGGTTACGAAGGATACTGAACCGAGTTGGTTGGTGCCATAGGGGATGTATCTGGACTTCATGTAGACATGTAACCAGTATGACCTTGCATTGGATTAAAAACCTCGACATGCGCCAGTACTCATTACCAAATGGTCGTGGTAAGAGAGTGTTGACTTAACCCCCAACCATGGAATTGAGAGCTAGGTGTGGACTTTCCCCTTTTTCCCAGGATCCCTACAGAGGTAGCCAGTCCTTGCCGAATCAGAGTGATGAGACTTACCCAGAGGAGGGCTGGTGTATAACTTAAAGCATGTCAACTATTAGAGACCTGCATAGTTAGAAATCATAGTATCATTCATATTTTGCATTCATTCATATTATTTATGTATCTTGGCATTGTTGGATAATTGATGGGATTGTGATTGTTTCTTACTGAGTTCTCTAGAACTCACGTCTTTATTTTGTATTGTTTATTAGCCTGCCAAGAAGAAGGAGTTATACAGGAGGATGGACTGGTTTCCTATGAAGGAACCATCCCGTATGAAGAAGATGTGGCACCGTCAGTGGGAGATGGAAATAGCATGTGCGGGAGCTCCTGCAGCTGCATGGAGTGCACTTATCGCACTTATTAATGATCAGAGATGGAAGGTGGTCAGAAAGTTTGCTCGGTGAATAGAGTTGAATTGGAGAACACCTTACCTTGAGATCCATGAAAAACACTTTTTAGATTTAGAAAAGGAAACTGGGAAGAAATTGATATAATTCTTTTGTTTACTTCTACTGAACCCTTATCCATTTTATCCATTATTTCTTTCCTTTATTACTGTTATTGGAGTTTTTTGGACTCTTGTAATTCATTTAATTCAGTTATTGAATAGGCTTTGCTATTGATTATCTTTATTTGTCTTAAATATTGTTGATAGACTAAAACCTTGGATCTTGTGATGGATTGCACCCACAAGTTGTCGAGCAGGTAATCGAGACCGGCAGGTGGGGTGTGACAAGTCCAAACTAGTAGAAGTCTATCACTCAACGTATCTATCTGTTAAGACTATCCGAAGAAGGCTCAAATACATCCAACGAAGAAGATTCGAATGTACACTCTATATAAGACACTACCTCCCCACAAAGGAGAGGACGGACGAAATCACTCAGATGCTTACTATCTGAATCGTATTCTTGTTATTCATTCCTTAGCTCTGTGCTCTAGCAGAGCCGTTTGTGATTAAGTTCATCAACTAACTTAGCCTTTGGAGGTGGACTCCCGACCCCAGCGGTCGGGCCACATCTGATGCTTTATTTTGCAGGTCATTCTCAGGAGATCTAAGGGATGAGCAGATTTTGGACACATCACTAAGATAAAAAATAAAAAAAAACTTTCTAGATGGGAGAAACTCTGGAGGCAGCAACTTGAAATCAATATTGGGGTAAATTTTGAGGACTTCAGAAAAGATTTGGTCAGAGTAGACCTTTACCACATTCTTGAAAAATCCGAGGAAAGTTGGATTATCTCCTGCTTCTTCCATTGATGAGGTAACTGAGCTGAGAACAACTTGATGTTGATGCATTCTTTTCTTTTCTACCTCAAATTGTTCTTTTTCTGCCTGCATGTCTTCAAGCATAGAAGTTTTGTCCTTCAGAGTCTCATCCAAAAGAGCATCTAGATTTTCTTTTTCCTGCAAAATCAAACTTAAAGAAACCCTGAGGTTATCTCTTTCTGCAGCAACCTCACAAAGTCTCGATCCCAAATTATCATTCTGAAATTCCAAAATAGATTTTTTCCTGCAAAACTGAGTTGAAGGCTTTATGATGATACTCATGTGCCAACTCTAAGTTTGCATTTAATTTCTCAGTCCTTTCAAGCTTTTCTAGGAGTTCATTTTTCTCTCTCTCAACATCTTTTGACCAGGCAAAGGCTCTGGCTAAGTTTTCTTTGAGATCTTCTCTCTCAACAGTAGCAAGTTTAGCCCTTTCCAAAGCATCATTCTTTAACATTTCGAGCTGAAGAAGCTCATCTTTGTGTTTCAAAACAGCACTCCTTAACATAGAAGCCTCTTCCTACAAGTCAGTGCATAGATCAGAGCAGAGTTGGTAATCATTTTGTAAATCATCTATGTCATTCATCAAATCTAACTCTCTAAATTCAGCAGCTGTCAATTTTCTCTCTGAAGAGTTCAAACTTTTTCTGAGTTCTTGTACCTCATTGATCAGTTCAAAATTTCTTTTAATTAGGCTGTCATTTTCCTAAGACAGAACTTTTTCTCTTTCTAGTACTTCAGAAAAAGCATTGAAAGCAGCTCCAAAACATTTGTAGGTTAATCAATAAAGACCAAACATAATAAGTAAATGAAATCAATAGTAAGTTAGTTTTAATAAGAGAGATAGAAATTAGTTCCTTATCCCCATCCATGTGAGTAAAGATCAAGGTCAGACATACGGGCTGTTTCTCTCTTATCACAAGGAATTTTGCCCTTTGTTCCCCATTTTCGAGCAACCTCCCAGTTATGGCTAGCTTTATGGTTCTCTTTCAAGAGCCACTCAGGGTTAAAGTGATTCCCCGAATCCGCAACACTCTGGGTATCATCTGGCTGATCAGGAATTGGTTGGAGATTGGCGACCTCGATCATATTATGAATACCCACATTCGCAGCTGCATCATTTGAATCAACCTGCATATCAAAGTTTTCAGCTACAATGTTCTCCTGGTCCCCAAGATCAATTGGGGGATCAGCTAGCACATTAACTTCTTGGGGAGCAAGATTAATTTCTTGGGGAACAACTTCAAAGGCTTCTTCATGTGGTAAGATGTTATGGACATTTTCTTCAAGAGCAGGAGCTATGTTAATGTCAGGAATGACATTATTCATAGCAAGATTTGGTAAAGGCAAAGCAAAAATAGGGGGATCATTCACAACAATATTTTCATTCTGAAGAATATTTTCAGAAATATTCTCTCCACAACAGTTTCCAAAGGAGGATCAGGCACAGTGGCATTCTCATCAAATAATTGATCAGCAATCTGTTCAATAATTTCACCTACAGCATGAGCGAGTATATCTTCAGCAATTTTCTTCAGATGATCAAAAGAATAATCAAGAATTTCCTTACCTTGACCTTCATTCTCAACCATCTCTTCTGGGAGAATAGAAGCGTCATGGGGTAATTCGGCTGATGCAGGGGGAAGTGTGAGTTCTATAGCTTCTTCAACAATATTATCGGTGGCCTTAGGGGCTTCTTCTTGAGAAGTACTTTTGTTAGTGGGGACTTCAGTGGGAGCAGAGTCAGATTCTTTCTTCTTTCTCTTCTTGGAGCCAGATAACTCCTGGTCAAAAGCAGGACATGTAGACCGAAGTCTACATCTCAAAGTATTGGAGGTTCTGGAAGTTCTTTTCTTGACAGTAGGATTGTCACTGGCAACTATTTTAACCAGTTGCACATCAAAATTTTCTTCAACAAAGTTTTTTTCTTTAACGGTATCTTCTGGTGCCTGGTCTACTTTTTCCTGACCAGGCAAAGATTTCTTCTCAGCAGATATTTTCTTGGGGGGTTTTTTGTGACTACGATCAGTGGAAGGACGGAGGGCAATATGATTTCTCTTCTTAACAGATTTGACAAGCTTGGGATCAGATTTCTCTTCTTCTAAAACAACTTTCCGAAGTTCGATGATGCTGGGGATTTGGTGAGCAATAGTTCCTATATATGTATATAAATGGAATAAAGACAAGGTTTTGTAAAAAAGAGAAAAAGGGAGAAGGAAAAAAATATATCATTATCATTGTCCTTTACTTGGGAAAATACCGTGGTTGGCTAGGCCAGTGTCAGTGTTCAGATCAGCCGCATCAATCGGAGTTCCAGTAGAAATTAAACTCTAGGTCTCTCGATCATACTTGTTGAGTTTAGGACGCTTGTTCAAAGGAAAAAGAGAATTCAAGGAATGCAAACACCAATGAAAATCTGGGACTCTCTACCCAGTTCATTTACAATGCATGTTCTTCTTGCAAAATGGATGTATCCGCGTTCGCGGGATACTTTCAAAGTATAGTAGTTTCTAAAAAGTTCAATAGAAGGAAGGCGCTTCATTCTGAGAATAAAGGCAAAAAAGCAGTATACTAATCTCCAACTATTTGGAGAGAGTTGAGAAGGACAAACATGATAGTAATCCAACAGGGACTGGACTATCGGGATTAAAGGGATTCTGAAATCAGATTCAAGGTGGACATGATAGATAGTGATAACTCTAGGATCAACAGTATACGGATGATCAGAAGGTCCGAGAACCCATATTTTGGCATTGGAAGGAAAGTGATAATCTTCTAAGTAAGATGACAGATGAGACTTCTTTACCTTGGTAGGATACCACTCTGGACCAGCATATTTTGGGTCTTTCTTTTCCTTGGACATGTCCACAGGTGTAAGGAGAGGGTTTCCAATCTGGAGGACTCTGATCGGAAGAAGAAGTACCTGAGGATTTCCTCGATCATTAAGTACTTGGAGGCACAGTGGGCTGTGCAAAAGTACTGGGCGCTGAAGGAATGGTTGCAGGGTCCATAGTTGAGACAAGAAGGAAAGAGGAGAAAGATTTGCAGGATGTAACTTAGAAGGAAACTTGAAGAAGAGTAATAGAAAATGGCGGATGGATATATTTGATATTTTCGGAGAAAGCGGACAAAGTACGGATGAGAACAGGTAACAGTTGATGAATAAATATAAAGAGTGAAGAGAGGCGAAAGTGGTTTCTTGAAAAGTGGAGGGAAGTATTCGATGTTTCAAGATCTATGGTCATCACTTTTTGTAACCGACGCGTGGAGTCAATCGATGGATTTAAGGGTATTGCAGTTGAGAACACGAGGATGATATAAGAGGAGTGGAGAAGGACATGGTAACCGTACGTTGGGAAGAGACAGAATTTATGATCAAACGACACGAGAGGGGATAACGTCGAGGAAGATGAAAAGTTATATTTAAGAATGTATAAAAAGATTGACAAAGAAAAGATTTCGGCTGGTTTGCAGGATGATTTGGGGGCTGAGCACAGAAACGTAATGATTATGGAGGATGATTTGGTTATCGAGAAAATTGTGATTTTATAAAGAAGATGAACCACAGATCAACGTTCGAGTTAATGATGATTTGACAACCTGAGATGATAGTTTTTAAAATTATAAATTTCTTGTGAAAAGATATAAAGTATTGATCCAGTGAAGATTAGCTGCGTAGAAAAAGCGGTGCAAGGGTTGACGAAAAACATCAAAAGTCAATAAATCAAGAAGGAGAAATATGATTGGAAATCTTTATTCTGGTTGAACGATTCAGACTTAAGGTATATAGCCTTTTGATCAGAGCTCAACATGGTATTTTGGAGTTCCTTGGAAGAAAGATTCAAACCTCCTAACCAGTCTTGTATGAGTTCGATCTGATCAGCCGGCTTGGGGGCTTGTGTTATGACTAAAATTGTCACATCCTCCCAGCCGGTATCCTAACTGGCATACCCGAGAGTGTGATCCACAACCCGAAGATCAGGTATCAAGTAATCAACCTCCCACATAAACAATAACATAATCATGAACAATAATAATCGATGTGCGAAAGATAAACCATAGATCCAAATAAGGAAAGAATGAATCATGTATAAATCAGAGTACTAAATATAATCAGTGTCTAAATCAAATAAGTAAAGTGAGGCGAAATCTCACTCTACAACCAGCGGAAATGTAGTTCTAAAAGAGAAGAAACAGAATGAAATCTAATCCCAATAGCAGGTACAATAGGTAACTAAATTGTTCTCAATCTTATAGACAATATCCCTATAAGTATAAATCTCATAAATGGCACAAGGGCGCTTCCACTCTATGGTCGGACTAAGCATCGTACGGGGCATAACCACTCGCGGAATCTTCAGTGTAATTGTCGTAACCGCAATCACTTTCCTGGAGATATGCCTCTTCTCCTTGCGCTTCTTCATACGAGCAAAGTCATGATACTCCGAAACCGTAGAGTAGTCTAACAAACATTGTACAAAAGGAATGAGTTTCAAAGAAACTCAGTAAGGCAGTTAAATCCATAATAACATAAATGGCAGGATTACAAAACAAACATATATGCAATATGGTATGAGACAAACAATGAATGTATGAATCTAACTCTATGTATGCTGGTCTCTAATGGCAGACATGCTTTAAGTCATAGCACCGTACTTCTTTAGGAAAGTCTCATTCACTCTTCATCAGTTGGTAATGGGTCCTTCATCCCTCAGGATATTCCATGGCTGGGGTATAGGTCACCACTCTCTCACATCACCATTGGTCTAAGTACCGGCGCATGTCAAGGTTAAAGCCTAGCCAAATGCAAGTCTTCTACTCAGCTACATCAAGTCAGATCCAGATACGTCCATTCCTCGCCCCTGGCGATCCTTTCCGGTATCCTTCACACTAGAGTCCTCATAGTCCCTGACTACGGACTCATCAACCCTATTGGTTATCCACATATGGTAAACGGGAAGCTCTCACGTCCTCTCACGGGTTGGTTACCGGTCTTAAGCGCCCGTGAGCCCAAGTCTAACCATATGCAACCCTACCAATAAATGGTCCCCACAATGTGATTCCTGTCCTCTCACGGGTTGGTTACCGGTCTTGAGCGCCCATGAATCCCCATTGCTACCACGGGTCGTTCGGTCTCAATACCCCCTCCGATTAGGGTCTGACATAACGGGACATCCTAGCCAAACACTACTAGACAGTCCTAAATATGTCATCCAACAGTTTAGGAAGGTGTCCAAAGGGCATCTCCGGAAACATCCCATAATATTCCCGTAGTAGTCCTAGGACAGAAGTGTCAAAAGGAACACCTCTCCTTTCCAAACCATACTTAAGCATACACAAGCATCAATCCATAACATCACATATATGGTAACTTCATATATGGAAAGAAATCAATAATTACATTCAACTTGTGTATAACTGGTAAGTAAATCATACATGAGTCAATTTAATATAAACAAGTAATGCTAGTGATATCAAGACAGTACCACAGTAGTATAACATTATAAGAATCTAATTAAAGAAATAAATTAACAAGATTCAAATATAGAAACTAAGATATGCAATTTATGTTGTTAAGGAAGTAACCATCCTTACCTTTTATAACTTGCAAAGGAATCTTAAGAAATCAAGTAAGATCTTGACAAACTTGAGAAGAAGGTCCTAAACAAGTGTATACAATACATTAGGAAAGATCCCTAACAGAAAAGATATCAAAACATCCAAAACAGACCAAATCTGGAGTTGCTGTACTCATTGGTCGATTGGATTGGTCTACTATTTCAGTCGACCAATCAGTCGACCAATGGAGACAGTGGCCTACAAAATCAGAGTTTTAAGAATAAAGAACCGAATTTGGTGGTTCAAAAGGGTACTAAACAAGGGGTAAACTACATTGGTAGTATCCTAACATATAGAGGACCTCAAAACACTAATCAAATCAAGTTTTCAAGTTACAAATTAGGAAACAACAAGTCACCATAATTAGATTAATCATGGTTCTTGAAGAATTCAAGATACAAATCATAGACAAGAACAATAGGAGAATAAATCATTGATTTTGATAAAGATATCATGGAAGGCATACTTAGATCTTCAAGAAAATAGATCTAAGAACATGAATCTAAATAAGGAAACAAAACTTACCATAGATGTATCAGTCATGATTCTTGAAGAAAGCATGGTATGATAGAGGAGAAACAACTAGAGATTGATAGATCATGGATTATGTAAAGAAAAAACAGCGATTGACTACTAATATGATCAATATAATAGATCTAAGAACATCAGAATTTAAATCAAAGATAAACGAAGACGAGATCATGATTTAGATCATGATTCCTTCAAAAGCTTGCAATGATCATGATTACGGACATTGCTTTAGCCTTTAATCCTTAGGAAGATCATGAGAGATAAGTTCAGAGATGTTTGCAATAGAGAATGCAGCATCTCCTCTACTGTCTCAACTCAATAAGGAAAGAAAACAAGGATGAAGAAGAAGAAGAGAGTGTAAACATACCTTTTTGTGTAAGAACACGAGTTTTGACGAAGATCCGTCAAGATAAACACCAAGGACGCAAGAGAGATGACTTGCAGAGGTCTTTGGTTTGTTCCAAAGAGTTTGGAGGCAGAAAATACGAAGTAGACTCGAGATTGGACTTAAATAGAGCAAGCAAGACCTAATTACTAAAGACAGAACCCATTGGTCGAGTGGATTGGTCGACTGGTCCAGTCGACCAATGAGTCGACCAATTAGTTCAGCAAGTTCAAAACAGGGAATTGAAGGCTCAGATCAAATCCATACCTAAAGGGGTTTTGCACACACACCAAGTGACTTACCTAATAGGTAGAAATGCCTTCAAACCATGATAGAGAACACTCCAAGTCCATCAACTAATCCGATCTTCATCAAGATTCAGTTTCCATAAATAGCACATTGTCATCAACACTCATGGATTCAAAGCCAGACACCAAGTCCTCCACTGGGATGGCCCAAAGCTGACTTCTTGCTTTAATTCGGGTCACTGGACCTACAAATAACAAAGTTTCCGGGTCAAGGTTAGGGCTGGGTTTCACAAAAATATCCCTGTACCGGTTTAAGACGATTCCGCTCCGGTTCGATGATGGTTTAAATAGTTTCGATTGTTTCAATAAAGAAATATATGGGTTCGCCCAAAGATGATAGAAGAAGATTGATCACAGCCATCTAATCAAGAGCTACGATCCGGCAGTCATGATTGAAAAACACTATAGGCGGGAAAATCTATATAAAAAGGGGAAAAAGGACTCGTCGAAAGTAAGTCTCTCAGAACAATTCAAACACTGGATTTATTCTTAATTCTACTCCATTAGAACAGCTCGGAAGCTCCTTCGAGCTCTAAAGAACTGTCTTCGCATAGCTAACTAGACTGTAAGAGACGTGACGCCGATCAAGACGATCGGCTTTCCGTTTCTAATCACTGTGTTTCATTTTCCAGTGAACAAAAGACTAACGGAGGAATCAAACGAGTGAGATTGATCCAGATCTGAAGAGCTTGGTGCGAAGGTTGTGGTCCAAAGCTATTGGAAAAATTAGCACCAACAATTACAAATCTGAATTAATTTTTTCACACCCTTCAACTCTTCTAATCCGATGTTGGATGGACAATTTATCATTTATCGTATGCTTTACCTAAGCACCTCCTAAGTATTTGGATCGCAAGATCTTTTGGGATGAGGTGACATCTTTAGTACAAAATTTAACTGAACGTTATGTTATCATGGGGGATTTCAATGAAAGGCTTGGGGATGTTTAGGCCTTCTAGGGCGATGCCGACATTGAAAGCTCTCATAAATGATGAGAATCTATGTGAAATTTATGCTCCTAGATGTTCATTTACATGGACTAATAGACAAAGACCCCTAATTTGGTTAAGGAAAAGTTAGATCGATTTTCTCTTCTCCAAAATGGATCTATTCTTTCCCTAACCAAAGGGTGGAAAAACTTCCCGCTATTGGCTCTTACCACAGCCCCTTAATTTTGCAGCCTCTCAATGATGGTTTCTTCAAAAGAAAATTGTTCCATCTTCAAAATGCTTGGATCTCTCATCCTAGATTTTCTAAGGACTTCCAATCAACCTGGTTTAAAAATTCATTCTCTCCCTTTCATGTCAAACTAGCCAATATGACCCATTTTTTACAATAGTGGAACAATTTGGTTTTCGAGCGTGTGGACAATATTTTTCTTGGTAATTCTTTGGAAATTGAGATTCTAGAATAAGGGCCTAATCTAGACTGCGTAGATATTAGGGGGAAAAAACAATTGCTTGAGTGGGCCATGGAGGCTGAAGAGATGCTTTGGTTTCAAAAATCCTAGGGAATGTACATCTCCGATGAGGATAGGAATACTAGTTTTTATCACCTTTCTAGTAAAATTAACCACGACAAGAGAAAGATCACTGAGGTTGAGGCTAATGGGAGGATTTTCTCAAAACCAAGCGAGATTGCTGGGGTGTTTGCAGATCTTATGAAGCATTTGTTTCAAGCTAATCAAACGTTGGACCCTAGCTTTGTCGAATGTCTCTTTCCTCCCATTGATCTTAGTGGCGGTAACCTATCCAATTTATCGGACAATCTGGAAATTAAGAATGCGGTATTCTCATTGAGTTCTCACAAAGCACCAGGAATGGATGGGTTTAATGCTTTTTTCTATCAGAAGTTCTGGAACATAATATGTGAGGATGTCTTTAGGTTTGTCAACTCTTTCTTTCTGGATGAGCTTCTTCCCGATGGGGTTAATCATACCCTACTTTGTTTCATCCCTAAAAAGGAAAATGCCAAGTCAGTCTCTGATTTCCAACCCATCAGTTTGTGCAATGTCTCCTATAAATTTATTGCTAAAATCTTAGCTAAAAGATTGAAATCATTTCTACTTGGAATCATTTCCTCAAATCAAGGTGCCTTTGTGGCACAAAGACACTTCACGGATAATATTATAGTGGCTCATGAGATATTTCATTTCATGCATAAAGCCCAATGCAAAAAAGGGTTCATTGATTTGAAATTAGATATGTCAAAAGCATATGATAGGGCTGATAGGGGCATATTAATCAAGTTGTTTCATTTCCTTGGGTTTGATGACAAGTGGTGTAGATTAATTGATATTTTGATCTCATCCCCCACTTTCTCGGTTAAGATGAATGGATCCCCTTACTCATGGTTTTCGGGATCTTGAGGCCTACAATAGGGGTGCCCCCTCGTCCCATACCTCTTTCTTTTAATCATGGAAGTTCTATCCCGGCTTCTCGATGAATACAAATCTCTCAATCTTATTAGTGGAATTAGAGTAGGAAGAGGGGCACTAGATATTACATTTTTTTTTTTGCAGATGAAGGAGGCGAACATTCAGGAGTGAAGGAGGGAGAATTACTAGAACACAAGAGCAGTTCAAATCGATCGAAAATTGGCAGATATAAATCAAAAATTGGGATAGCTCATGAAGGGCAAGAAATCAGATGATATATACTCAATTATCAGGAGAGAAAAAGACCCGCTTTGTTGATGCCATAGCTAGGTATGAATTCCCTCATAATTTCATACTCTTGATCTTCCCTTTGTTTGATGGATGTGGGGACCTAGTGGCCCATGTGAGATACTACCAACAAACAATGGTGGTCGCTGGCAACTTGGACAAGATCTTGTGCAGAGTGTTCGGGTCATTATTAACTTGAGCAGCTCAGAAGTGGTTTTCAAACCCACCCTCGGGAAAGATAGCTGACTTTGATGAACTCGCTTAGAAGTTTATCGGTCAGTCCTAGAGTGGGATACAGACTAAGAAGACTGAAGAGACATTGTTCACCATCAAGCAATCAAAAAATCAGTCTATTCGGGACTACTTGCAAAGATTCAATAAAGCAACCATGGAAATCGAGAACCTTGATGAACAAGTTGCCAAAATAGCACTCTTTAGGTCTTTCTAATAGACAACTTTTAGAGTTATTGCTGTAGGAGATGCCAACCACATATGCCGAGCTTGTTCAAAGATGCCAAAAGCAAGCAAAAGTAACAGAAATCCTTGACGCTTGGCAAGGAGAGGTGAAGGCAACAAACAAGGAGCAAAAAGCTTTGGGAAAAGGCCAAGGCTCGAGAGCACAAAACAATGATCATGGAAACAAGGGAAGATCGTGCAACTCTTTCGGTTAAGCATTGTACATCCCGAACGGTTTTTGGAGGCTCCATATTGATCAAAGCTTGTATTTTGGCTGGATTAGCCTCTATCCGCCTTTGAGAAACCATGAATCCTAAGAATTTTCCCGTGGATACACCGAAAGCACATTTTTCCAGATTTAGCCTCATTTGGTATTTGCATAACAAAAATACCTATGCTAGGTTAGAAAAATGCTCCGATCGTGTGATGCTTTTTACTAGCATATCATCCACGTACACCTCCATACTTTTCCCAATCAAATCTTGGAAAATTTTATTCATTGCTCTTTGATAAGTAGCTCCTGCATTCTTCAAACCTTTTAATAGAAACTTTCACTGTCTGTCATGAAAGTTGTGAATTTTTCATCTTCCTGATTCATCAGGATCTGGTTATACCAAGAATAAACATTAATGAAACTCAAGGTTTCATATCCGGCCATGGCATCGATTAAGAGATCAATTCGGGGTAAAGGGTAATAGTCCTTCGGCAAGTTTTGTTGAGGTTCGTATAATTGGTGCACATACTCCATTTTCCATTTGACTTCTTGACCATTACAACATTGGCTAGCCAGGTCGGGCATTCAATGGGTTCGATGAACCCTGAATTTTTCAACTTCTCAACCTCCCCTCTAATGGTTTCGTGTTTCTCCATTGAGAAATTCCTTCTTCTTTGAATCACAGGTTTTGCTTTCAGATCTATCCAAAGCCTATGTTCTACCAACTTTCGATCTATCCCAGGCATGTCTTCAGCTGTCCAAGCAAATATATCTTTATTTTCTTGAAGGAATTTTTTCAATTCCTCTTTGAACTCTTCTGGTTGCTCGGACCCGATATGAGTTGTTCTTTTTTCATCCTCCGGATCGAGTTGGATTCATTCCATTTTTTCCACTGGTTTAGGCCTTTGTTCGAGCCTTTTCTTGGTGATCGTCAGATCTTTATAGTTAGACCTCTTTTGTGGAGTAGTGGGTGACTTCCCTTAATCACACGATCTCTTGCCATGAGTGTATGTATGGCAGTTACCATATCCTGCAGGATTGCCAACTTCCATAAGTGATAACAACCGCTTCTTGGTTGGTTATCCATACCAAATTTCAAGGGTTAGTGCCTGCCTTCTGATCTTGCAAGGTTCCCTATCATGCTAACGATTACCCCGGTTTGTTCGAACCCCGCCATTGTCGGACCATTCTCGACCGGAGTCAAGGGTTGAACCGAGGATGGACCTGGTTCGGTAATGATTTTCTCGTATCAATGATCAAACACTTATAATATCAATTGTCTTTCTAACTAAATTACATAGATACGATCTATAAGTCTTATAGGAAGACTTTACCAAAAAAACAAAAAAATCCATTGAAAAGATATGCTTTATGGGATCTAATTTTTCATCCAATAAATATGAGAGACAGAATAATAAAAAAACAATATGGCCCATGCAGGTCTCGAACCTGCGACCTTCGCGTTATTAGCACGACGCTCTAACCAACTGAGCTAATGGGCCAATGATATATGTAGTCTACTGATACATTAATAATTAATATTACTAGACTAGAAATGGTTATAATAGTATTACATCTCAAAACTTGTATCAAAGTGATGTGGTCTTAGCAACCCCAACAAACTGTTTTTCAGGACATGGTGATGGACACTGAGACTGGCATCCCCCAGGTCTTTCCTTATCACAAATACTCTGAATTTTTTGACTTCTTCATTGTGCTTTTCATTCATTCCTTGCAATTATGAATAATTGGCTTATAAAACTCAAACCTAAATCTAGAAATAGATTTTATGCTTAACTTGTTGACCTTTGTCTTTACCAATTTTTATTTCATAGACTTCCATGCAGTGTAGGGGGAAAACTTTTTGTTACCTCTTCTTTAAATTTCCTTTTCTGTTTCTTATCCTTGTGTATATTAATTTTCTTTCTTTCCGCGTGAGGTGTTTGGGGTGGATAGTTTGGTGGTGGAATCTTGTTGGGGCTTTGGTTGTTGTTCCCAGTAGCAAGATGAAATTTTTGTTCTAGAATGTGCGTGGTATTAATGGCACTTTCACTCAACTCTGCATTAAAAAAATGCTGCGAAAACATAAACCGGACTGGTGTTCCTATGTGAAACAAAATGCAGGGATCATTGTTAACTCGTGTCAAAGAAGCGGAAATATCTTTCAAAGGTATAGTATTGTGGGGCATATGGCTAGTAGTGGATCAAAAGGGTTCAGTGGCGGACCCAGGATGCAATAGTGGGGGGGCCGAAGAATGAAAGCCACATAACCTTCCCATTTGGGGTCCCACCTCTAAACTATTTTATTAAAATAAAGAATAGAGCCACATATTTTGTGGGGCCCACGCATATTTGAAAAAAAATGATAAATTATTGATAATGATATTTTTTTTTTTGACAAAATATAGGTAAAATTAAAGCAACAATATAAAAAAATATACACATGACTTCAATCCTAAAAAGTTAGATGCAAACCAAAATTTTCTTTGGTAGGAGATGTAAATTAAAATTTTCTTTTTAGGTAAGAGATGCAAATCAATGATAGTTAGTTACCTACTAATTATAGACATTTTATTCACAATACAAAATAAAATAACAAAAATTGCAGAAGAAATAAAGAAACATAGAATATAAAATCAAATTAAAAAGAATTAGAAACAATAAATAAATTGAGAAAGAGACCTAATTGTGGAGTAGATTTTTTTTCAAATTTTCTTAAGCCAAGCTTATAGAAAGGGAAGAGAATAAATAGGAAAGAAAGAGGAGAGAGAGAGGAGATAGAGGAGATAGGAGAATAAATAGGGATTGAAGAATTAATTTTTAATTAGAAATAACATTTTGATTTTTCAATACCTAATACGAATTTTTTTCAAAAATTTCCTTTAATCCATGTTTATAGAAAAAGAAGAGAATAAATAGGAAGAAAAGATGAGAGACCTTTAAAAATTATTCACAATATTGGGGGGGGGGGCAAATAGTGACATTTCACATGTGAGAAGATAAAAAATCAAAAAAATTAAAGGAATTAAAGGAATATGCATCAAATTTTAAAAAATCCGGGGGGGGGGGGCATGGCCCCCTCTGGCCCCTTCATGGATCCGCCCCTGAAAGGGTTGAAGGGTGGACTTGTAGTGATAAAAGCTATGGATTACAAATCTGAATTAATTTTTCACACCCTTCAACTCTTCTAATCTGATGCTGGATGGACGATTTATCATTTATCGTATGCATTATCTATGCACCTCCTAAGTATTTGGATCGCAAGATCTTTTGGGATGAGGTGACATCTTTAGTACAAAATTTAACTGAACCTTATGTTATCATGGGGGATTTCAATGAAATGCTTGATGCCAAAGATAAGATTGGGGGGATGTTTAGGCCTTCTGGGGCAATGCCGACATTGAAAGCTCTCATAAATGATGAGAATCTATGTGAAATTTATGCTCCTGGATGTTCATTCATATGGACTAATAAGACCCCCTAATTTGGTTAAGGAAAAGTTAGCTCGGTTTTCTCTTCTCCAAAATAGATATGTTCTTTCCCTAACCAAAGGGTAGAAAAACTTCCCGCTATTGGCTCTTACCACAACCCCTTAATTTTGCAGCTTCTCTATGACGGTTTCTTCAAAAGAAAATTATTCCATTTTCAAAATGCTTGGATCTCTCATCCTAGATTTTCTAAGGACCTCCAATCAATCTGGTTTAAAAATTCGTTGTCCCCCTTTCATGTCAAACTAGCCAATATGACACGTTTTTTACAATAGTGGAACAATTCGGTTTTTGGGCGTGTGGACAATATTTTTCTTGGTAATTCTTTGGAAATTGATATTCTACAATAAGGGCCTAATCCGGACTAGGTAAGTATTAGGGGAAAAAAACAATTGCTTGAGTGGGCCATGGAGGCTGAAGAGATGCTTTGGTTCAAAAATCTTGGGGCATGTACATCTCCGATGGGGAGAGGAATACTAGAATTTATCACCTTTCTAGTAAAATTAACCACCACAAGAGAAAGATCACTGAGGTTGAGGCTAATGGGAGGATTTTCTCAAAACCAAGCGAGATTGCTGGGGTGTTTGCGGATTTTATGAAGCATTTGTTTCACGCGAATCAAATGCTGGACCCTAGCTTTGTCGAATGTCTCTTTCCTCCCATTGATCTTAATGGTAACTTGTCCAATTTATCGGACAATCTAGAAATTAAGAATGCGGTGTTCTCGTTGGGTTCTCACAAAGCACCAGGAATGGATGGGTTTAATGCTTTTTTCTATCAAAAGTTCTGGTGTGAGGATGTCTTCAAGTTTGTCAACTCTTTCTTTCTGGATGAGCTTCTTCCCGATGGGGTTAATCATACCCTATTTTGTTTCATCCCTAAAAAGAAAAATGCCAAGTCAGTCTCTGATTTCCAACCCATCAGTTTGTGCAATGTCTCCTATAAATTTATTGCTAAAATCTTAGCTAAAAGATTGAAATCATTTCTACTTGGAATCATTTCCTCAAATCAAGGTGCCTTTTTGGCACAAAGACAAATCACGGATAACATCATAGTGGCTCATGAGATATTTCATTTCATGCATAAAACCCGATGCAAAAAAGGGTTCATTGCTTTGAAATTAGGTATGTCAAAAGCATATGATAGGGCTGATAGGGGCATATTAATCAAGTTGTTTCATTTCTTTGGGTTTGATGACAAGTGGTGTAGATTAATTGATATTTTGATCTCATCCCCCACTTTCTCGGTTAAGATGAATGGATCCCCTTACTCATGGTTTTCGGGATCTAGAGGCCTACAACAGGGGTGCCCCCTCAGCCCATACCTCTTTCTTTTAATGATGGAAGTTCTATCCCGGCTTCTTGGTGAATACAAATCTCTCAACCTTATTAGTGGAATTAAAGTAGGAAGAGGGGCACCAGATATTACATATTTGTTTTTTGCAGATGATACGTTCCTGTTCTGTAAAGCTGACACCGAAGAAGTATTGGCTTTAAAGGCAGGATTGGAACTCTTCTCGGATTTGACAGGGCAAGAAATTAATTTTGAGAAAAGTGGAGTACATTTCAGCCGAAATGTACCTAGAGAAGACAGAAATGCGATACTATATATCTTAAGGGTATCAGAAATAAGAGGAGAAACAACATATCTGGGTACAAAATTGATGCTTGGAAAAGGAAAGGCAAAAACACTGCAACATGTGCTTGATCAAATGACCAAGAAGATGGCTTGTTGGAAGGCAACAAACCTCTCTTTCACAGGAAGAGGAGTGTTGATGCAGGAAGCATTGCAATCCATGGCGTTGTATCAAATGCAGTGTCTGAAATTCCCAAAGACCATATGTGCAAAAATAGATGCGATCTGTCAAAGATTTTGGAATGGTGAGCCAAACAAGAAGAATCAATTGAACTTAATTGCATGGAGCAAATATTGCCAGCCAAAATCTCTGGGAGGAATGGGGTTCAAGAGAGTGGAGGACTATAACTCAGCATTAGTACTGAAGCAAGGATGGAGGATACTAACTGATGCGTCCAAAATCTGCTCAGCCCTTGGGTCTCCACGTGATGTCCTGCAAAACGAAAGCGTCAGATGTGGTCCAACCGCTGGGGTTGGGAGTCCACCTCCGAAGGCTAAGTCAGTTGATGGACTTAATCACAAACGGCTCTGCTAGAAGCGCAGAGCTAAGGAATGAAGAACTGGGAAAGGTGATCTAGATAGCAGATCGCGGATAGTTTAGGTCTATCAGTATGTATCTGAACCTGAGTCTCAGATAGTATTCTTTTCAATCGATTGATCCGTCCCTCACCTTGTATGGTAGTGAGGTTTATATAGAGTGTACCTTCGAATCTCCTTCGTTGGATGCACTTGAGCCTTCTTCGGGTAGTCGTTGGATCTTATCAGTTAGATCCGTTGAGCGATAGACTTCTACTAGTTTGGGCTAGTAGAGGACTCCTGAGATAACCTTTAGGTTATGTGATGGTTATCCCTTTGATAATGATTATCCGCAGCCGTTAGTTTGAGTCTGCCATTATTAGGGTGATTACCCTAATCCATAAGTAAGATTAGGGCACGTTTGCAGCCGAATAAGCTTTCTTCTTCAGCAAGCCATCTTTCGGATCCGGTTCGCTCGGGAGCGATTCGGTTTTCTCCGTCTCGACCGGGGTTGAGGGTCGGACCAGGTATGAACCTGGTCTGATCATAAACTCTCCATATCACGAGCCCCCCAGACCAAGTGTTCGGTCGATCCCGAGGGCTTGGTTTTTAACTGGGTTCGTCGTCAGGTGATGATCTCTGCGTGCTTCATTAAATGTCATATCAAATTTAATGCGGTGGTAACTTTTCCTCAAGCGTTGTGAGTGTAAGGCCACATATCTCGCTGCAGTTGATCTGTCGTGGCTCACGTCATCCAAGCGACGGTTTCCGAACTCCTATTTCGGATTCATGAGTTCAAACTTTCAAAACGTCTTTCAATCTTGATCGTTGATTTTGAATCAATCTTGATCGTTCAGATTCTCGAAAACTCGTGTGGGAGTTTTAAAAGCGGTTCGCTGTCTTCATAGGTTTCATTCTTCTTGTCTGGAATTTGAACCTTTGTTTTCTGCTTCGCGCCTTCCCGCTCTCAAGCTTCCGTCTCACCGAATCAATAAGTTTACTTGGTCTTTTTCTTTTTGTAGTTTCTCGAAACGAGTAATGGCGACGATAGGGCTTCTTTAGTACCCCATGTTGGTAATAGCAGTGATGCTTTTGCTTCTCTCCCGCTCCCGAACAGTTGGATAGTGATAACAAAACCCTAACCGTCCCCTCGGGCGGGGAGTTCGCTGAAGTTTCTCAAAAAGGTTTTGAAAGAAAAACCGAAACTTCTCCTATCCTTCTTGAGTCTGGATCTTCCAAGATTGTCGAGTCTTCTAGGCAGCCTCAAACCTCCGGGTCCAATGGTGGACCTGGCTCTGTTCCCTCCATTTACAATGAGGAAACCCTTCTTTCAGCTGTCCAAGATTTTGATCTTCCTTCCTCATATCAGGTTAGGGCTCCCTACCCTGATGAGAGGGTTGATTCATCCCTTTCGGGTGAATTTTCTCTGTATATAGATGCACCGGAAAGCGGGGTTCGCTTTCCCTTTTTAATCCTTTGTTCTCCGCAGTTTTGAATCACTGGAACATTTGTCCCGGAATGCTCCTCCTCAATAGCTGGCATCTCATCGTCGGCTTCTTGGGTTTGTGTTTTGAGCTTGGCATTACGCCATCTCTTTCTCTTTTTGTACATTTTCATGTTCTTTCTATCTCCCATCCTCCTGGATGGGTCTTTCTTTCCAAACGCAATAAGGCTGAACTTGATTGGAGGGGCAGCATCCTTGTCAAAGGAACTTGCCCTTCTAACCACAAAAGATGGCGCGAACGATACTTTTTCTGTCGAGCGCCTCCATCGGATCTTAACTTCCCGACCACCTGGAGGAGGTTTACTTCTTCGTCCGAGAGTAACCGGGGCCTTCCCTTATCCAGAGAAGACGAGGCGGCCATCAGGAAGATCAAATCCATTCCGTGGTATCATGAGATACATGGATATGAAGTGGAGTATAACTCCATCCTTCAGTACTGGGACTTGGCTCATTGTGAGCTTCTAACCATATTCTTTGATTTGACTGAAGTGATATGTTTTGAATTCTGACTCTTGTCCTTCTTCTTTGCAGTGCCTCCAAGAATGAACCCTGAAAGCCTGCGGGTGAAGGCCGCTAGGGCCATTGTGACAGCCGAGCAACGATCGCCCAGGGTCTTGACCTTAGATCAAGAGGCTTCTCTTCCCTCTCCCGACCCCTCTTACAGGGGTATCAGAAATATCAGGCCTGTAGTTGATGCTTCGGGTAAAGGGAAGAAACCAATGGTGGAGAGGGCTAATGTCTCTTCCTCCGCCCGAACCAAGAGGAGGCATGACACAATTGATGCTCCCTCCAATAAAAAATCCAAAGCTTCGACGGATGGTGAGGAGGTCTTCATCCCCCAGTGGACCCCGAAGATGACCGACGGGGTTACTCGGGATCCCGAGAAAGCTGCAGAATGGAGCTCCCTCAGTCTTGCTCCTTTTGATCGCCAGGAGTTTGAAGCCCTGGATGACACCTCCCTTGTTAGTCAATCTACAAGGTACCGGTCTTCTTGATTACTTATGTTTTCATAATTTCTTATGACTTCTTTGATATCTTCCGCCTTCCCAGGAATGCTGTGTTGAGCTTTTATCAACACATGGAAGCATTGAGCCGGGTTGGTCGCACCAGCTCCTTGCTGCAAACTTGTGAAGAGAAATTGGCCAAGGCCAATTCCGAAATAGACCAGCTGACTGCAACTACCGTGGAGCTACAGAAAAAGCATGAGGAAGAAGTGATCTCCCTCAAGGAAGCCCTCGAAGCTTCGAAAATTCGTGTCACTGCTGCCGAGCGCGAGGCCAGGAAGCAAAAGGTAGCTGCCACGTTGTTTGGTGACAGCCTTGAAATCAAATGTAGGGAGCTCGAAGAACATCTGAAGTTGGCGATCCCTAGCAAGCCTGAGCATATAAAGCCAGAGCTTCGGAAGGAGTGCATTCGGAAATACCTAAACAGCGTACCTTTCTCCGAGTTGCTAGGTCTCTACAACATTCAAGCTTATCGCATGGGTCAGAATGACGTTTGGGAGCAAATCCTTGGAAAGATCCCTGACTTCGACACTGCTCCTTTTCGTGAGGTATGCCACCAAGAGGTCTTCGGGAAACTTGGTATGGATCTCCCGGACTGGGCTCAGGAAGAAGATGATTCTTTTCCAGCTGACCCTCAATATGAGGCATACCTGAATGACGAGCCGGCACTTCCAGAGGAGAAATCACAAGCCGAGTCTCAAGTTGTTGTTGTAGAGGACTCAGCCGATGCCACTCTTAAGGAAGGCTCTTCTCATGGTCCTGAGAAAAGTCCTCCCGACCAGGGTCCCTCGGGCAACAATGAAGAAAAGGCTTAGGGAGTTGTCCTTTTGTAAAGATTTACCCTCAATTTAATGAATAGACATTTCTTTTTTCATGTTGGCCTCAAAATTTCCCCGTCTCCTGCCGAAATCTTGCCTTGAATATCAAAGTATTAATGATAAAACTTATCACTTAACTTTTCATTCCTCGCCGAATAATAATCTTGTAGAAATATTGTGAAGATGCGTTTCGGGAAGATGCATTAATCTTCCCCACTACTTCATTTATTGCAAAGTCCGATTTCGAGCGTCATTTCGATCTAGGTCGTTCGGTTGTCCTTAGCCTTCAACCGTTGTCTTATACCTGAGGCTATTTAAAGCCTTCGTGGGTACTCTCCATCTATCCTGACTTCTGCAAGTTAGATTTGCTAAAGTGCCAAAGCAACCTTTCGTCCTTCGGCCTGCTTCCGTATTCCTCGTACTCCAACAACAGCTCTATCAACTTTTGAACAAGTGAGTTTTTTGATTACTCATCTCTTTCCCCACTTCCCCCAGAGTAAACCTGCACAGTAGTTATACTTGGGGTTTAGTTTGTTGGTTTGTCAGAAGCTTTAGAAAACTAGGGTTTCCCCGCTGTTGCTGTCGTTTATTTTTGTACTGATACAGCTGGTTTTTTTGTTGTTTTGCATAGTGGCTCCCAAGATCAACCCGAACTTTATCGAGCAAAATCTTGCAAGAAAATCGTTCCGTCGGTGGTGGTTGGGGCCAGACGGTGGTTTCAGCTAGTGAATCCTCCAAGCGTAAGGCGATCGCTGGCGGTGAATCTTCAAGTCGATTCCCGCAGTTTCTATTGATGCCGTCCTTGCGCCTCCTTTGCCGAAGTGATCGCTGGTCTTTCCCAGGAAGATCTTGATCACTCCATTGCCGATGGTGCTGCCGATGCTCTCTTTGGTGAGCCATGGTGGTGAGCTGTTGGTGAACCCCCGAAGGAGACTCTTCGGGCATCCAAGGCAACTATGTTGGCGTTTGATGAAGGTGTGGTCCCAGCAGTGCTGCTCCTATTTCTAACTCTAGTGCTTGTTTGGCATCCTCCTCCTCTCCTTCTGAGTTGGAGGATTTTGCCACTAGGAAGCGCCGTCGGGTGACAAGTGATGAAGCTCATCCTTCTCTTGGTGTAGTTCATCCTTCTCATCCTTCACCTGAATTAGTGTCAAACGAGTTTGACAAAGCGTTGGAATGGTGTCTTGCTGCTCGAATGACTTCGAGAGCGCAGCTTCTTTCCAAACTTCCGGATGAAGTCTTTACGAAGTCACTTGGTGATGTAAGTCTTTCTTCATTATCCTCCGATTCTGAAAAATTACTTTTCTGCTCCTCGCTAACTCGGAAGTTGTTTGCGGGAGTCTTTCTTGGTAACTTCCACAACCAAGTGGAAGCCAGTTACTAGACTCAGTAGGTTGAGCAATGAAGTTTCTAGGATTCGGGAGATCTCTCGAAGCTAAAGATGTTGAGATTGCTTGCCTTCGGAATCTAGCTTGGGAGGTGGCGGAGAAAAAAAATTCGATGATTGGTCGTCTTCGGTCGGACTTGGATGATGCCAGGGAGAAGATTCGGCGACTGGAGCGAATAGTTGGAAAGTTAGGAGCCAAAGGATCTGAAACGTTACCTGAAAGGCAAGCTGTCGTTCCTTTGCCCGAATCCCTTCCAACTGATGTTCGCAGAGCCTGCGTCTTCAAGTATTTACACAGTAAGCCCTTTGTTGATATGCTGAATGCTTATAACTTGTAGGCGTACCGGGATGGTGAGAACGAAGTATGGGAATCAATATTAAGGAATGATCCTCATTTTGATACGACTCCCCTACGATCTTGTTTGCCATCCTGAAGTATTTACCGACACGGGTATTCCTCCTCCCGACTAGACCAAGGATAAGATTGATCCTCCACTTTCCGATCCAGATATTATGCAATATCTGGAAGATTCTCCTATTTATTCTCCGCTAGAAGAAGTTAATTATGACGAGCTTGTACGGAATGCGAGTTTGGTCGAGGACCATTCTTCTCTTGGACAAGCTAGACAAAGAGTATGAAATTGCGGAGGATTTTATGCATACCGAAATATTTTTGTAATCCTCATTTCTTCTCTTCTTATCCTTGAATCCCCACCAATGGTTGACTCATATGTTTGTTCTAGCAAAGTCGCGTCGATCTTGTATAACTTGTTAACAGTCACCTGTAATGACTTTCTTCTTTGATCGAAGATTGTATCCAGCTCTTGTAATTGTTTTGATACTGGCCTCTTTGGATCTTTTGAAGAAATAAGAAATTACTTTATCTTGAACTTTGCTAGCCACTTGAATCGCCGTTGTATTAGGTCTTAGTTGTCTGAAACAATGCCTTTACTTAAGGATTTCCGGAGAAATACAATAAGTCTGAGAAGGAACTCACTTGGGTTTTAAACCGATGCCTTTACTTAAGGATTTCCGGAGAAATACAATAAGTCTGAGAAGGAACTCACTCGGGTTTTAAACCGATGCCTTTCCCAAAAGACCGGATACAATAAGTCCGAGAAGGGACTCGGGTTTTAAACCGATGCCTTTACTTAAAAATTCCGAGAAATACAATAAGTCCGAGAAGGAACTCACTCGGGTTTTAAACCGATGCCTTTACTTAAGGATAATTCGAAAAATTCAATCAATAAGTCTCGAAGGAACTCACTCGGGTTTCAAACCGACGCCTTGCAAAAGGAACTCACTCGGATTTTCATCCGATGCCCCGACTTAAGAAAGTTCGAAAAATTTCCATAAGTGTTGAAGTGTTGAAGGACCCATACGAATTTTCATCCGATGCCTTATAGTTGGATCTTGTTCTTGAATGTGGTGTATGATGCCCCCCAATCAAAAGATAGTTTGTTGAAAGCCAAAAATTGCATTGATTGAGTTGAAAATGATTACATCGCGAACAAAATTGAAATCATCCTCAAGGATAAAACTTTTTGAGATGCCTAGCATTCCACGAACGATCCAACTCTTTCTGGGAATCGATGTTCTTCAGCTTGTAAGCTCTTGAACCGACCGGTTTCACAACCATATAAGGTCCTTCCCAGGAAGGGTCCAACTTTCTCTGGTGACGCGGGTCGGAAGCTAGGGTGTTTCTCAACACCAGATCTCCGGCTAAGTACCGACGATTCTTCACTCGAGTATTATAATGAGACGCTATCCTTCTTTGATAATGTTGAGTTCGTGCTATTGCCTTTGCCCGAACTTCGTCCAACAAATCAAGACTATCAAGCAGTCCTTGTTCATTTGCTTTTTCCTCGAACTCACGATCCCGTAATGTCCCCGCCATTATCTCCACTGGTGCTAATGCTTCGGATCCATATGCCAACCTGAATGGAGTTTCTCCTGTGGGTGTTCGAACCGTAGTTCTATAAGCCCACAGTACATTATGTAGTTCTTCGACCCAAGAAGCTTTGTCAGCTTCGAGTCTTCTCTTTATTCCTTCCAGTAGTGTTCGGTTAGTAACCTCTACCTGGCCATTGCTTTGGGGGTATGCCACCGAGGACATACGATGCTCGATCATATATGTTCCACGAATTGCTCAAATTGTGGACGATCGACCGAGTACCATGGTCAGCCACAATAATCTTTGGAATTCCAAAGCGATATATGATTGATTCAAGCACAAATTTCTCCACTTTTTTCTCAGTAATTGTCGCCAGTGCACTGGCTTCTACCCATTTTGTGAAGTAATCAATTGCTACTATCAGATATTCCCGTCCGCTTTGATGCCTTGGTGAATTTGCCCATGATATCAATTCCCCACATTGCAAAGGGAATGGGATTTAGAATTGAAGTCATAGTTTCCGCCGGGCTCTTCGATACTGTAGCATGAATTTGACAGTTACTACATCGACGAACGTAGTCCATAGCAGCCTCCTGGATTTTAGGCCAATATAACCCAAGTCTTAGAATTTTGTGGGCCAAGGCTCTGCCACCCATGTGAGCTCCACAAATTCCTTCATGAACTTCAGCCAAAGTTGATTTTGCTCCTTCGGGGCCTATACATCTCATAAGGGGTCCAGCATAAGATCTTTTGTATAGTCTCCCATTCTGAATGACAAATCTAGCTGATCGAATCTTGATCAACCTTGCCTCTACTGGATCCTCGGGTAATTTGTCATCCCTTAGATATTCGATTATTGGATCCATCCAGCAACGCTCTGCTTCAATATAAGAAATTTCTTTCTCATGATAACTTGGAAAAGTTATCTCTTCAATGTAGACCGAAGGGTCTAGATTCTTTTCCTTGGCATTGGCTAGTTGGGATAGCTCATCCGCCACTGAATTTTCATTCCTCGAAATCGAGATATCTTCAAATTCCGAAATTGGTTTTGAAATGCCCGCACTATCTCCCGATATTTTTGCAAGCGTGGTTCTTTAATGCCATACTCCCCCTGGACTTGGTTGACTATAAGCCGAGAGTCACTATAAATAGTAACATCTATAATAGCTAATGCTTTTGACAACCGAAGTCCCGCTATCGAGGCCTCATATTCCGCTTCGTTATTACTTGCATCAAATGCGAATCTCAAAGCATATCGAATAATAAATCCTGCTGGACTTTTTAATAGAATTTCAGCGTGCTGCTCCATCTTTATTACTCGAACCATCCACATATACCTCCTAAGTGGTTGGTATAATGGGATCCTCAATGGTGGGCTCCCCTGGTGCAGTAGTTTCTACTACAAAGTCAGCTAATGCCTGAGCCTTGATTGCAGTTCTTGGCTTAAAGCTCACTTGGAACTCAATGAGCTCAACCGACCAGGACACCATCCTTCCGGACAAATCAGGTTTGTTAAGAACTTTACTAAGAGGAAAAGTTGTAAATACCTCAATTGGATGAGCCTGAAAATATGGCCTTAGCTTCCTGGCGGCCATCATGAGAGCCAGAGCCTGCTTCTCAATCTGCAAATATCTTGTCTCCGCCTCTAGCAACACGTGGCTTACATAGTAAATCAGCCACTGTTTCTTATCTTTCTCCCGAACAAGTCTTGCACCGACCGCCGAAAGGGACGTCGCTAGATATAGCTGTAATATTTCCCCCTTCTCTGGCCTAGACAGGATCGGTGGTTGTCCAAGTGCTTCTTTTAATTCCTCGAAAGCTTTCTGGCACTCCTTAGTCCACTTTGCTTTCTTACTGCCCTTCAGGTCTTTAAGTGCCTTGAAGAAAGGCAAACATTTTTCTCCAGACTTGGAGATAAATCGATTTAAAGCAGCAACTCTCCCTGTCAAACATTGTACATCCCGAATGGTTTTGGGAGCCTCCATATCAATCGAGCTTGTATTTTGGCGGGATTAGCCTCAATTCCCCTCTGTGATACCATGAAACCCAAAAATTTGCCCGAGGAGACTCCAAAGGCCCATTTTTCTGGGTTTAACATCATTTGATGTTTCCGCAGTACTGAGAAAACCTCAGTCAAATCTACAATATGATTTGCTTTTGTAAAGCTTTTCACTAGCATGTCGTCAACATAAGCTTCAACATTCTTTCCAATCAGCTCTTTGAAAATCTTGTTGACGGCCCTCGATATGTTGCTCCTGCATTCTTCGAGGCCAAAAGGCATGACCTTGTAATAATAGCTCTCACGATCAGTCATGAAAGCCGTATACTTCTCATCCTCCTTATTCATTAGGATCTGATTATACCTTGAGTAGGCATCCATGAAACTTAAAGTTTCATATCCTGCGATCGCATCTATCAAGAGGTCAATCCGAGGCAACGGGTAGCAATCTTTTGGGCAAGCTTTGTTTAGATCTGTGTAGTCTGTACACATCCTCCACTTCCCATTTGCCTTTTTCACCATCACCACGTTGGCCAACCAAGTTGGGCACTCGATTGGTTCTATGAAACCAGAATTCTTAAGTTTTTCAACTTCGCTTCGAACGGCTTCATACTTTTCAATAGAGAAATTTCTTCTTTTACGTATCCTTTGGTTTCGCCTTAGGGTCTATCCGAGTTTGTGCTCTGCAATGGCCCGATCGATCCCGAGCATGTCCTCAGCAGACCATGCGAATACATCCTTATCTGTTGAAGAAAAAACTTCAACTCATCTTTAAACTCTTCCAGCTGTTCAGACCCGATATAAGTAATCTTTTTCTCATCTTCGGTACATAGCTGAATTTGCTCCGATTTCTCCATTGGTTCGGGCCTTTGCATCTCTGTCTCTTCCCGATCATCTCGAACTTCTATGGGGAGGGCAGTAACCTTCCTCGGACCCTCCTTGTCTTTTAAATAGGCAACATAACATGCCGAGAGATCTTCTGGTCAGAGGAGACTTGACCAATTCCCATGTCAGTCGGGAATTTTATCTTCAGGTGTTTTGTCGAAACAATAGCACCTATCTTGGATAAAGATGGTCGCCCGAGAATCATATTATAGGCTGGTAGTTCTCGAACCACCAAAAAATTGATTCGGACAGTTGTTTCCTTAGGAAAACTTCCAATGGATAGATCCAACTGAACCGATCCTTCCGCTACTGCAGATGACCCTGCAAAGCCATATAGGTGTGTAGATGAAGGTTTCATCAAGTTCGATCAACCTTCAATTTTTGATACACTTCGCAGAAATTAGGTCAGCTCGCAGACCACTCGCATCAATCAAAACTCTATGCACTTCCCGCCGTGCAATCTCTACCTTGATGACTATAGCATCATCATGAGGTAAACAAACGTCTCTTTCGTCTTCCTCGCTAAAGGTGATAGAATCTTCACCATTCAGCTTCTTCCGCTTCTGCGCCTCTTCGGCTCCAACAAATTTGGATTTTGTTTTCAGACTCCGGAATGATTCGGGCTCTGGTCCCCCGAAGATCGTAAGAATCGGTGACCGAGTAGCAGCTTCAATCACCTCCTTGCCTTTTTTAGACTTCGGGCCTCCCTCGATCGTTCTGAACTAACCGAACGATCCCTCTTTGGAGCAGCCGCACGTGGCCCACGTGGCTCCTCCCTTCTCCTGCTAACAAACCTGGACAGATGTCCCTGAGATATCAATCTCTCAATATCTGCCTTGAGATGACGAGTCATTAGTATAATGACCATAGTCCTTGTGGAATTGGCAATACTTTTCCCGATCCTGCTTGCTCTCCGGGTTTCAAAAGAATTTTAGGCGGCCACTTTAAAATATTTTTTCTTTTGAGGATATTCAAAATATCAGCCCGAGGAGCATTCAATGGAGTGTACTCACTTTTACCGGGGGATCTTTGGCGCCAAGGCTGGGATTTTCCAACCCGATCGCAAACATTTTTCTTCGGCTTCTCGCTTCGCTCGGGAGCCTTTTGTTCCTTATTGGAGACTTTATTATCTCCTTGGCGCGCATCTAGAATCTCCATGACTTCAGCCACGCTTCGGCATCTCCTGTACCAACTCAAGCATAAGTCGTAGGTATATCCTGTAGTAATAACTCCAGGAGTTTCCGATTAGTGAGTCCCGTGAATAGAGCGGTTACGGCTACTTGTTCATCCAAGTTTTCTATCTCCATCGTCACTTTGTTGAATCTTTTCGAAACTCTCTCGATCGATTCGCTCTTTCCTTGTTTGATAGTAAACAAGGTTTCTTCCGTTTTCTTGACTGTATCCCACTCCGGAATCGCCCTATGAATTGGCGCGCCAATTCGTCAAAGTTTACGATCCTTCCGGAGGGGAGGTTAGAAAACCACTTTTGTCTTGCTCCAGTTAGAGATGAACCAAAAACCCCGCATAAAATTTCATTAGAATTACCTGAAACTGCCATGGTCTGTTGGTAATAGCCGATGTGAGCTATTGGATCTCCGGAGCCATCGAATGTTGAGAAGGTAGGCAAACGGAAGTTATGGGGAAACCGATATCCCGCAATTGGCTCAGCAAAAGGGGTTTTCCGAATGACTGAGTAAATATCCTCGGTTATTCTTCCCTTAGCCAACCGCCCCTAATTTCTCATTGATGTTGGCCAATTCTTGACCAATGCGGGTCGAGTGATCTTCAGCAATATGATCACGACCTCGATTAACACGATCATCCCGTGCTACTCGATCATCACGAACAGCCCGTCCTTCCCGAGCATTCCTCTCGTCACGAACTGCTCGATCATCACAAACGGTTCTTCTGACAGTGGGTGAGTGAGTTCTTACCCCTGTATCCAACCTTGTGTTTGAATCAGTTGTACTCTCTTGCGGTCTGTCGAACCGATCGTCTCGCCTCGGTTGATCATCGATCCTCCGAAGTCCTCGGTCTCCTTCACGGAAATTCTGATCAACATTCCGGTCTTCAGCCAGTCTCTGGTTACATGGCAATGCACGTCTCCCTGAATCGCGTTGATCAGGCTCTTGTGGTAAAACCACTCGTCTGGTGAGCATGCGGAGTGCTTGGCTCACCTCCAAGAGTTGAATCTTTACCTGATCCAATTGATCTTGGATTGTATCAGGAGGAGGATTACGTCCTCCCCGGCCATCATCCACTTCGATAGGATTTTGGCTTTCCTGGGGAATATCTGGATTATTCACTCCAGGTATCTGAACACCGGAATTGCGTTGTGCAGCGGTTGCTGATCTAGTCACCATGGCTTTTCAAGTCTTTCCCACAGACGGCGCCAAATGATGCGTCCAAAATCTGCTCAGCCCTTGGATCTCCACGTGATGTCCTGCAAAACGAAAGCGTCGGATGTGGCCCGACCGCTGGGGTCGGGAGTCCACCTCCGAAGGCTAAGTCAGTTGATGAACTTAATCACAAACGGCTCTGCTAGAAGCGCAGAGCTAAGGAATTAAGAACTGGGAAAGGTGATCTAGATAGCAGATCGCGGATAGTTTAGGTCTATCAGTATGTATCTGAACCTGAGTCTCAGATAGTATTCTTTTCGATCGATTGATCCGTCCCTCACCTTGTATGGTAGTGAGGTTTATGTAGAGTGTACCTTCGAATCTCCTTCGTTGGATGCACTTGAGCCTTCTTCGGGTAGTCGTTGGATCTTATCAGTAAGATCCGTTGAGCGATAGACTTCTACTAGTTTGGGCTAGTAGAGGACTCCTGAGATAACCTTTAGGTTATGCGATGGTTATCCCTTTGATAATGATTATCCGCAGCCGTCAGTTTGAGTCTGCCATTATTAGGGTGATTATCCTAATCCATAAGTAAGATTAGGGCACGCTTGCAGCCGAATAAGCTTTCTTCTTCAGCAAGCCATCTTTCGGATCCGGTTCGCTCGGGAGCAATTCGGTTTTCTCCGTCTCGACCGGGGTCGAGGGTCGGACCAGGTATGAACCCGGTCTGATCATAAACTCTCCATATCACTAACACAACCTGATGCTTTGTGGGTTCGTGTCCTAAAAGCAAGATACTTCAGGAATCAATCTCTTTTCGATCCTAAAGTAAGGGCAAAGAAAGGATCATGGATTTGGAATAGTGTTGCAATTATAATTCCTCAATTAAAGACAAAGGTGAAATGAAAAGTCGGGCACAGGAACACAAACCTCTTTTTGGTTTGATCCATGGCTACCAACACATGTGATGGGTCTGACATCAACACAAGACTTCTCCACATGGCCACGGCAAGCAACTGTCATAGAAGTTATCAATAATACCCAAAGCATCAACAGGGAGATATCCTCAACTTATCTCAACCTTACTTCTATTATTTGGATACCAATAACTCTGTCGAACCATGACGATTCATGGTCCTTGTTGCTTTCTCCAAATGGAGAATTCATGGTTAAAAAAGCCTTTTGTGAGATAATCAAACGATGCTTTTCTTATCTAGGGAACCTTTTTTCGGAGTGGTGGAAATTCTCCTGGGAATTGCCAATACACCCAAAATTTAAGGTTTTCTTCTGGCGGGTCCTGAATGAAGGTCTACCAATTAGATCAAAGATAGTTCAATGGTCAAACTGCTTGCTTGAGTGTGCCCTTTGTGGGGCTACGAGTGAGACCATTTGGCATGTTTTTATATCATGTGAATGGGCCAAAAGAATATGCTGCTGGACCATGGGCTTACAGACTGAAAATTGGAGAGACTCTTCACTCTTGAATTGGGGTCAAAATCTAGGGTCCCTTTTTAATAAGTCTAAATCCAAATGGTTTCTTTTTGTATTTATTATCTCTTGTTATTATATTTGGCGCAGAAAGAAATTTGAAAGCTTTCCAACAAAAAACACCTAACCCTCTGAAGGTGTTAAAAAGTCTTAACCACTGGATTATAACCTTAAAGCTACATGAAACATAAATTATACTTCACAACTCACTAATGCTAAATAGTGAAGAAAATTTTATCTTTCAGGAAAGAAATTTGTGCAATATCATCCCAAAAACTAACAATGTTGTTTTCATGTGTGCAGGAGTACCTAACCAGCACCTAGGGAAGGCAAGATGGAGCATTGGGACGTACATGAATGGACATATACAGTCCATTGATTTTGGAACCATGCAGATGTCGGATGGCCTGGAGGCAATACTTTTTGGAATACAAAATGGAATAAAGAAGGCAGTAACACAAGGTTTTCAAATACAGGAGATATGGAGCAACTCACAAGAGCTACCAAATCTTTTACTAAAACCAAATTTTGGGACGTGGCCTTTACACCATATAACTATGTTAATGAAGGTTGCTAAGACAACAAAAAATGTAATCTTTGACAATTTCCCATCCCCAGTGCTCCAATCTTGGTTTGAAAACTTAGCTTTATCTAATTTCACACCAGTGGAAATAGGTAATGGAACTCCAAATTATGGTTGTAAGTGTTTCTAATTTTAATGAATATCTTTTTCTTATCAAAAAAAAAAAGTGATGTGGTCGTCTCATATAGTTAGTTGGAACACCCAAAATATATTTTCTTTTTGTATCTATGAATTAATTGGAATTAATTAAATATATTTGCTTTTATTTTATTTTTGAAAAGTATGTTTTAGTCCCACGTGAAGGGCGGCGGGCCTGGCGCAATGGTGGAGTTTCTCCATTGTGCGTTGGAGGTTGCGGGTTTGAATCAGCCTCTCTGCAAAAAGCCGGGGTAAGGCTGCCTAGAAATTCCCTTCCCCGGACCCCACAGTGTCGGAGCTTCGGCACTGGGTATGCCCTTTTATGTTTTAGTCCCACGTCAAAAGTAAGGAATTGTAATTTAAATTTATTAGTAGGTGCCCTTAATCTATTTAACCGAAATTAGACACGCAACACTGACACAGGTGTCACCGCGGGGCAACAGCGCATGCGTGGGTTTAGGCACTTTGGGCCCAGTCATGGGCAGTGGGCTTTACATTTTGATCAAATGATGAAAATAGAACCATCAAATTAATTCCAATCTAAAAGACTTTAACAGCCAGAAAATAATCAACAATGAGCAAGTGATTGAAAATAGAGCTTAATTAACACCATTAGTTACTGCTTGACAAATCTACTAAAAAAGAAAACATTGATTTAAGATTAGAAACATGTTGATAATCTAACATATGGGTTGAAAATTTTTATTTTTAATATGGATAGAAGATCCTTATACGTCACTAACTTGCATCCCGATTAAAAAAATAGAACAAGATTATCTATAACTATTCACGTACCAAGCCTACTTTCCATTCCATAATTGATACTGGACATAGTTTTTTTATTTTTTTTCTTTTTTCGGTACAGAACAGGGCCAAGTGCCCAGGAAAATAAAACTTAACTTAAAGAAATCTCTAAATCTGCCTTAAGCAGATGTTTCAATTCCGGTGGAGAAACTTGATAAAATGCCCACAGTTGAGATGAAAGGCATCTTGATCTTAGCCATAGCATAGCGACTCTATTGGCTTCCCTTCCAACGTGTTGGAACCGAACCTGACTATTTCCACCTACGAGAGCCTGGATCTCTTCAACATGTCACATGAAACGACCCACCTCAACGCAGCAAGGACTCAGAATATAGTTACTAGATCAAATTTTATTTTTTATTCAAAATAAATTTTTAGTATAGATTTGTTTTAAATGAAAAAGTGAGAATGAAAACTAATACCAGAAACAACCTTAAACATAAATTATAATGCTCAAACAATGTTACTTGTTGGTACTAGTGACCGTGGCCAGTAGACTCTTTTACCCTACTATTTTCTGTGGCTAATTGTATCTATAGAATTGGAAGGACTCCAACCTTTTGCTTTGTCTCTGCTATTGTAAATATGCTAGAACTCTGATTAAGCTGTAATAAGGTTTTATTTGTTTAGCTTATCAATAAAAAGAAAAAAATATTATATTTGAAATAAAAAATGTTTGACTTGAAAAATTGATAAAGGAATATGTTTTGATTTACAACTTTGACATAGATTAACTAGAATTTACTAAGCTGTAATCAGGTTTTATTTGTTGTGAAGATGGTGGCTGAATGGTTGTGTAAATTGCTTGGCTAAACTTTCTTAAAAATCTTACCATTAAATTTGATAGGATTAAATTTGGATCGTCCATCATAAATGGTTCATATTTAATTCAATAGATTTAATAATAGAATTTATTTATGTGGCCGTTCAGCTATATTTATGTCTTATTTGTTTAACTTATCGATAAAAAGGAAAAAAAAAATTATATTCGAAATAAAAAAATGTTTACCTTGAAAATTGATTACAGAATATATTTTGATTTACAACTTGATATAGGTTAACTAGAATTTAGAATCAGCTTCAGAGAAATGCATTCCAACACGTTAAAGTTGTTTTATCAAACTAAATAGGGACATCATGAGACATCAATTTTTCATCCGCATCCCCTATCATCCATGTTCTCATGAAAAGTATTATGCATATAAAGGAATCAAGTTATCTTCAAGTTGTTACTATGGAGCAAATATTTATATAAACATAAGGGAAAAAAATCATTAGATTCAATATTTTGAGAAAATTGGGTTGCTTTTTGGTTCCTTACATACAATTTTCTTTAGTCCAAACATAATAATTTGGAAAGTTTTCAGAGTCATCTCTGAATTATTCTTTAAAATTAAGAGCAAAGTGCACTGATACCTCAAAATGGAGGCCTTCAAGCACTAACACCCCACTTTGTGTTTAAAAAGCACAGAGACCCCAAAAATTAGATTTTCATTTGTTATATTTGTTCAATTTGTCACTAAAAATCTTTTAGACACTGATTATTATAGGGATTTTTTTAAAATAAACAGTGATTTTTGATAATTTGATAAATATATTCAATAAAAATTCAACTTTGGGGTCTCTGTATTTTTTAAACATAAAGTGGGGTGTCAGTGCTTTAAGGCTCCCATTTTGGAGTGCCAGTGCAATTTGCTCTAAAATTAATGTTATCCCTTGATTGTTAAGATGAATCTAACATAGACATCAACAACTGAAACAATCACAAGTACAGTCACAGAGAAGCTTTTTTGTCATGTATGGTGATAGTTGTAATGGAAAATAAATGGTTGTGCAAATCAAGAAAAACTGATAAGGTTTGCTAACATATATTATGGTGAAATTTGGATGTATCATGTTGTGGTCCTGAAAATGCTAGAGAGCATTATGAGTTCGTATCAAAGGAAAACATTCTGTTATTTGTAACTGGTGACAAACATTTAGTCCTTCAAGTAAGGTCATCTTAATTTATGGTGGAGGTTCTAGTTTTACATTTCAATAGTTGGCAAATGGACCATGGAATCTCAGGTCTTTATATGGATTATATGTTTAAATTTTATTTTAGCAATTCTAAAGGATTGACTTGAAGCTCCACCCAACAATGGAAAAGTGATAGATGTGTAATCTATATATTTGTTAGTACTTCTTGATAAGGATAAAATAATAATGAATCGGGTTTAACCACGGTCAGACCAGTGAGCCTGATCAATACTAGTTCAAGAGCTGAATCAAGGAATAATGTACGAGTGAAGGAACCCGACGGTTATGGGAAGAAACGTGCTCCCGTTAAATTCAGGACACACGATCATCTCATATATGGAAACTACAATCAACTCATGAAGAAGGGGAAAAACCCTACGATCGAACGATTCCGAGAAGGATCATGAACAAATCCAACGATCAAGAATAAGAGGTGAATTCTATATAAATTAAAGTATCACACGAATCGGAGGTATCCGAATCGTTTCCCTACAATACCATTATTCAATTAAGCTCGCAACTAGCCAAAGCTCTATGGTGATCCATTATTGACTTAACCTTTGGAGATGGTTTCTTGACTGTGGAGTCGAGTTGGCCCACATCTCATCTTGTTTTGCAGGCATGCATTAAGGATTGGTCAATTTTTGGACACATCATTTGGCGCCGTTTGTGGGAATGCTTCAAAAGCCATTGTTGACACCAAATCTTCGATTCAAAGGCATTAAAATCAGAATATTCAACCTCCATTGGATGGAAATCATGAAAGCACATTTTTCCGGATTTAGCCAAACCATGAATCCTAAGAATTTTCCCGAGGATACACCGAAAGCACATTTTTCCGGATTTAGCCTCATTTGGTATTTGTGTAACAAAAATACATGTGCTAGGTCGGAAAAATGTTCCAATCGTTTGATGCTTTTTACTAGCATATCATCCACATACGCCTCCATACTTTTCCCAATCAAATCTTGGAAAATTTTATTCATTGCTCTTTGATAGGTAGCTCCTGCATTCTTCAAACCTTATAATAGAAACTTTCACGATCTGTCATGAAAGGTGTGAATTTTTCATCTTCCCGATTCATCAGGATTTGGTTATACCAAGAATAAACATCCATGAAACTCAAGGTTTCATATTCGGCCATGGCATCGATTAAGAGATCAATTCGGGGTAAAGGGTAACAATCCTTTGGCAAGCTTTGTTGAGGTTCGTATAATTGGTGCACATTCTCCATTTTCCATTTGACTTCTTGACCATTACCACATTGGCTAGCTAGGTTTGGCATTCAATGGGTTCGATGAACCTTGATTTTTTCAACTTCTCAACCTCCCCTCTAAGTGTTTCATCTTTCTCCATTGAGAAATTCCTTCTTCTTTGAATCACAAGTTTTGCTTTTGGATCTATCCAAAGCCTATG